>NC_069504.1:579766051-579866051 GCF_027579735.1 Bombina bombina
CTAGTACTATTCTCACAGTATAAATAAATATCAACACCAATGCCTAACCTATAATGTGAAAAATAGTTTCTTGTAAAAAATGACTCACAACACTATGATAATAAATTAAACATCCATTCTACTAACTCCCAGCAGAGAACTATACCATATAGTTAAATAAATTAGCACTGAATGCAACTATTAACTACACTATTATCTATCTCTAGAGAGTTGATAAGAGGATGCTGCCATTTATTTTGGAAGAAGATTGGTGCATGTCATTGAGATATTTGTATGCACTTCAACAAACAATGCTATAGAAATAAAGCAAATTTGATAATAGAAGTAAATTGGAAACTTAAAACAAACAAACTATGCTCTATCTAAATTACATAAGAACAACATTTTAGTTGTATGTCCCTTTAAGGTCACTGCTGTACAATTGTTTTAATGCTATGTAAAATAAGAGCACATTTTAAGTCATTTTACTCTTGGAACATAATTGTTTAGGCTTGGTTTGAACATAAATAAAATATTTTGTTTAATTTTACCATTTTAAATTATCTGCACTAGTGACAAGTGTAATTGCAACTGACAAGTAAACCTCAGTTTTACCACTAAATAATGTATGAGTTGTGGTAAAAGTCATGAAGAGCAAAGGCAAATAATGACAGACATATTGTTCCAATTTATTACTAAAAATTCTATTAAGGTTTGTTATAGCATCAGCATTAAAATTATGTTATGAAGGAAACAGTGGTTGCAAATTTTAATCAATACATTAGGTCTGCATAAGGAAATAGATACTGTTGGAAAATGAATATTGTTACAATAGTTACAGCATTCACTGTGCTCCAGTCTTGGATGAAAACTGACAATTTGTTATGTTGAATAAATTGGATAGTGTCTTGGCGTTTTAAATTATCCCATTCAGTTCACTTAGGAATTTCCTAATTAATTACAGATGTTTATTAGATAAAATTAGCATAATGCAAGTACAATAACTGCATTATTAACTAGAGATGTACAGGCTAGGTTTAAGATAAATTATAGCAACATTTTTTTCCTTTCAGAATTATTTTATTTTCATTTATTTTTGTTATTCTTGATGAACTAATAAAATAACAAGTATACTCTTCTGTATGACATCTATTCAAAAGGAATGGTGGCTCAACAAAAGAATTATTGCATCTTGTTTTTGTTATTCTCTGAGTAAAAAAAGTACTTGAAGTAATCATCCATGACTTACACAATGAGGTCTACTCACAGTGGTGCAAATATGCACCAACTATGTACTGAATTAAGCAAACTCAGGTAAAATAGCTGATTTAGATATCCTGTAAATGCAAAATGGATGTAAAGTCATCTCTTACATATTCAAAAATTACATATTCAAAGTGGGTTGAAATCAATTTGAAAGAAAAAAATATAGCCATATTCCTTTAAAGGGACAGTCTAGACAAAATGAAATGTTCATGATTCGGATTGGGCATGTCATTTTAAACAACTTTCCAATTTACTATTATCATCAAATTTGATTTGTTGTCTTGGTAATCTTAGTTGAAAGCTAAACCTAGGTAGGCTCATATGCTAATTTCTAAGCCTTTGAAGGCCATATTGATAACATTATGTTCATGCCCATGAAGTTAGTTATGAGAGGGCACTGATTGGCTAAATGCTTTCTTTTCTGTGGGGTACCCAGACTAATTTTATCTACATTTTTCAGCAGGCCAAACATTTTTTAGAAAATAACTTTACTTTGCAGTAATATCATAATATGAGAAATCACCACCATATAAAATGCAAAAAACAACAAAATTTGTGTGTCATTTTCTATAGTGTACAAAGTAAATAGCAGCCTGGGCGTCATTATTTCTTAAATAGTTCAAAAACACATTTTATTGTCCCACATTAAGCATTAGCTCACCTTCCCAAAACAGAAAAGGTTATGATTTTAAACATAAATTGTTCAATTAAAATCAACAATTAGGGCTCCATGTACTAAGCCGTCAATTCATCCGTCATTGTAGACGCGGATAAACTCGCCGTTACTCGCTGCGGGCAAAATGGTGTCCGCTGTCGCTATGTACTAATATTCCCCCAATAAATAGACAAGTCTAGCCCGCCGCGAGCAGTTGCGGATTGTTGATAAATTTGACGCCTCGCTCGCCGCGACTAAGCTGATGGTACTTAACTTTCAGTTGAATTGTCTGGCCAATTATTAACACGTTACATGCAAGGTGTCACGAACATCATAGTAGTCGCGGGAATAGAATTTTGCTCCTATAAAAGTTCAACTTATCTAAACAACTTTATTATTGTTCAAAATTTTTTGAAGAGTGATAACAGAGCGTTATTTTTGTAATATTTATTTACAATTTGGATATGGCTTCATCTGGATCTGATAATATATAAATATTAATATAAAAATAATTATAAAGATTGACAACTAACAATACAAATTTAAATAGATTACTCTTTAATTACAGTCGACAAATTGGGCGCAATTTATGTACATGGAAATGAGAGACAAATTAGACGCCAGTTATGCTGTAAGTACAATGCTGATATTACTGCCTTTTATATATGTCTAGACTGGCGTCTAGATTGACTTTCCTATTGTTTTGTACCTTGCCCGCCACCTAAAAGGTGGCGAGGCAAAAATAGCGAGGTGGGAGCGGAAATTGTAGCGAGCGGACAAATAGATTTTTTAGTACATTCGTTTTTTGGCGAGTTGGTGGTCAAATGTGTCTAATTACAGTGAAAAATGGAGCGGTAGCGAGGTTTGGCGGATAAGTACGCTCGCAATTTTAAAGATGCGAGTTTTAACATAATTGACGGCTTTGTACATATCAGTTTGCGAGTTTTGACACGAGATTTGTTGCGGGTAGCTCGCTGACTGCTTAGTACATGGAGCCCTTAAAGATCAGAAGAGAACATATATTATTGTTGTCACTTTGCACCAACTTGCAATTTATGCAGAAAATAAGTAGGCATAAAATATCTAACCATACAAATATTACATTTAAAATTAAAAAAAAAAAAAGATTTCCTAGAGCGGTGCCTTAACCCAATTTAACAATATATGCATATTTCTACCCCTGTCAAAATCCACTTAGCATAGCAACAAAAACAAAATGAAAAAAAAAATTAGTATTATAAAAAGTGATCCTATATAATTGGTGGTTAGAAAATATATATATATACAAAAATATAAATATACAGGAACTATTTAATGTAATGAATGCATATTAATTTTAATCCTTTAGGTTTGCAAGAGATGGATGTGTTTTCTTTTGCATCTAACATTAGCTCAAAATATAAAAGATTTTGTTCCTGTACTGAACACATTTACCTTTACTATCAGGCTTGTGCAAGCTTGTGCATGTGCACCAACATAGTTTGCCCTACAAATATAGGTACCTTTTTTGTACAATTAAAGTTCAGTTTTAAGTTTTTAAGTCAAACTTCAAATTTTAAAGTCTAATTATTAAAAGTCACCAGCATGGACAGAAATCATACTTTCTTTGAGCATTATATTGATATGTAGATCTATCTTCTTCACACCTACATTAAATATAAGATAAACCCATGCAGCGCAATTGAGAATGCTGCTAGTCATGTTTTTAATTTTTGGCTCCATAGTCACCTTTTTTTATGTGATTATGTTAGGTCATATTTTATTTGCTCTACAATGTAGGTGACAGTATGGACTCCATTTAAGAAGCTTCAAATGCAGCTTTGCAGCTAACCTACTATGCCAACTCTAAAGTGGCATTTTCAATTCCCAGGGTTTTTAGACTAGGTGATTGACAGCTACATGTTAGCAGGGGGTGGCATTGCACAAGCAGCGATACTGGATGGACAGAAGCCCTATTTGTGGTGTCCAGCCATTAGTAAATGTAGCCCTATTTGTGGTGTCATTAGAAAAAACAAAACAAATTTAATTTCAAAATGTCTATTTTTCCCCTTCCTTTGTGTTAACCATAAATTCAAGCTTTTAAACATATTTTTCCATGTTAAAAATGGAATGTAAACATTAGAAAACATCTAGGCTTTAATCAATCTATCGGTTGAGGGTTTTTCAGCTATTTTACTTTCCAAAAAGGCCACTTTCGAATCAAAGCAACACCAATAGCGTGTTTTTGGGTATTACATGCACCTGGGATCACTTTTTGGCTTTTTGCTAAAAGACCTATTTTTATTAGGGATCCTAGGAAGCAGAAGTCCTTAACACATTCAATCTCTTCACCATTGATGGTTATTTTGACTGTTCCAGTTCAAGATTTTGTCATGATCTTCATCTTTTTAATGTTGAGGGGGGAGGCCTATTTTCTTTCCTTTTTGCTTTTTATTTCAATGTGTTTCAGACCATCTTCTGTTTCTGCCAATTATATTGTATCATTGGTGTAGTGGACATTTTGATACTTCTGCCACCTATCTTCAAACTGATTTCTAATTCTTCCAGATCTAGTTTTCTCATTATCATTTCTACATAAAGATTTAAAAGAAAGGGGCACAGAATACAACCTTGTTGAACACTTTTCCAATCTTGAATCATTCAGTGTCTCTGTGTGTTCAGACAATTGCTTCTTGGTCTGTATAAAGGGATCTTGTCAACTGGGTCAAGTGTGCTGGCACTCTCAGTTCTTGAAGTGCCCTCCATAGCTTATCATGTTCAATGCAATCAAAAGTCTTGCTTTAGTTGATGAAGTGCACATAGAGGTTTTTCTGATATTCAAGATATTTCTCTATGATCCACCACAAATTTGTTATATGGTCACGTGTGCCACGATTTTGCTGGAACCCAGCTTGTGAGTCAGGTAGTTCTACTTCTATGATTGGGCATAGACACTGCTGAATCATCTTCAGAAGTATTTTGCTTGATTCAAGGTTGTTGTACTGCAGTTGAAACAGTTCCTTGCATTTTCTTTCTTTGTCAGTGGGATGGACACTGATCCTTTGGCCACCTCCAGGTTTCTCAGATCTTCTTGCAGATTGCTTTGATTGCCAATGGAGGGACAGGCCTCAGCATTTCTGCTGGGATACTGTCAATACCAGGAACCTTGTCATTTGGTAACTGCCTCAGCACCATACAACTTCCTCATTCAAAATTGCCAGTCTCCAATTCCACTGGATTGTCATTGGGTGGTTCGAGG
The DNA here is from genome assembly GCF_027579735.1 of Bombina bombina. Lineage (NCBI taxonomy): Eukaryota > Metazoa > Chordata > Amphibia > Anura > Bombinatoridae > Bombina > Bombina bombina. The sequence goes on from NC_069504.1 coordinate 579,771,190, forward strand.
TCACTGGTGCTTACATACATCTCTTACGTGTATTCCAGCCATCTGTGTTTGCTGACATGCTGGTCAGTTATTACTTTCCCATTCTTGTCTTTTTTATTGCTCCTTCTCGGGCAATGAAGGAAGTTCAAGCTTTCTTCACCTGCACATAAAGATCTGTGGTATGACCGCTTTGATAGTCCTCTTCCAGTTTAATGCATCGTTGATCCAGTATGCTTCTTTATCCTTCCTTGCTACTTTTTTAAACTCCGCATTTAGCATCCTTGTCTTGTCTCTATCCCCAGAGGCTTTGGCTGCACTTCTTTTATCGTTAATTTTGATGGTTTCTTCTGACAGCCACTTGCTCATTTTCTCTGCTTACTTGTATGGTAAGGGTTCATGTGCTATTTCGATAACATTTTTTGACATAATTTGTCTGGCTGTTTGTCTGCAGTGCCAGGCAGTTTACATCTGTCCTTCACGTCAACTACGTATGAAACAGGAATCTTGGAGACATCAAATATTTTGGTGGAGCATTCATTTTGATTATACCCAATTGTTGTTGGTAACAAGCAGCTCATGGTCAGAAACGCAGTCAGCACCAGGGAATGTTTTGATGGCTTGGACTGATATTTTCCAGCACTGACTGCAAAAAATATATGTAAGAACTACAGAGTAAACTCAGCGCTATATGTTAACACCTTTTGCTCCTTATAAAGGGTGCCTAGCTAACCCTGAAAAATGAAATATTAGAAAATAGCATAAAGAGCGCCTTAAAAGGCTAAGGTGAAATAAAATAAAATAAATATAAAATAAATAAGTAATCTTGTTACAATATAGTCACAATATTTTATAACACTTATTACAATAGATAACAATGCTAAAAGATGCTAAAAACAATGCTAAAAACATGGATCCATGTAAATACAGTCAGAAACTTGTATGGCCAGATCGGACTAGTGCAGAAATATATGTGTCAGTGATGTAGTCTTATGATGAAATCAAAAGGCAAAAGGCTGGTAGAGAGTCCAGTATCTATTTAATCCTTCTATAGTGTTAACTATGGTAGATCCTTAATTGTTTTGTGGTAACCCCAAAAACATTGAAAAAAGAAAAAGAGAAAAAAAAAGAAAAAAGGAAAAAGAAATCAGAAAAAATAAAAAAATTAAAATTAAAAAATGAAGAAAAAACTAAGAAAAATGGGAAGATAGATGTGGTTAAAAAAAACTTGCTGTTGTGGTTCAAGATTAAATATTTAGTGAATTGAGTCTTGATAAAGTCCTGTATTGAGGCCAAAATGCGTTGACATATATTTTAAGCCTACATCTGACTATTATGTACACTTTTGTTTTTGCTATATTGCACTATATCACCTTTTGTTCACAGGGAATAATGGAATACGATACACACCCACAGAGTGATTCAGTTGGAAATATTTCATCTTGAACCACAACAGCAAGTTTTTTTGAACCACATTTATCTTCCCATTTTTCTTAGTTTTTTTCTTCTTTCTCTTTTTTTTTCTCTTTTTCTTTTCTCAATGTTTTTGGGATTACCACAAAACAGATAAGGATCTGTCATCATTCACACTATAGAATGATTAAATTGACACTGGACTCTCTACTAGCCTTTTGCCTTTTCCTTTCCACATCCGACTACATCGCTGACACATATATTTCTGCACTAGTCCGATCTAGCAATACATGTTTATGACTGTATTCACATTGATCCATATTTTTAGCATTGTTTTAAAAAAAAAAAAAAAGATATATTTATTTTATTTATATTTATTTTATTATATTAGTTTTATTTTATTTTATTTCACCTTGGCCTTTTTAAGCGCTCTTTATACTATTTTCTAATAATGCAAAGAATATAGTCAATTTGATTGCATTGCTGTCCACTGGGGTTTGTCTCGGTGTACAGACTGTGTTTTGGTTGCATGAACCATGTATTTGGGACCCAGAAATGGTTTTCATTACAGAATTGGATCAGCCGATCACCAGCAATGTTCCTGTCACCCAGTCCAAACCAACCTGTGATGTTTGCCTTTTCCTGATTGCTGTGCTTTGCGTTGAACTTGCCCATGATGTAGATGATATGTTTTTTGTTCCAGTGCGTCCTTGATTTTGCCAAAGAAGCATTCAATTTCATCTTCTGGAGCATCTGTCATTGGAGCATAGATTTAAAAAAACATGATATTTAACGGTTTCCCACGGATACGAATGATCATTATGCAGTCACTGATGGTTGTGTAGCTCTTGACTGCACGGGTGACATTCTTATGAACTAAGAAGGCCACTCAATTTCTTCTACGTTTTTTGATGACCATAATAATACACTGAAAGGTTGTCTGATTGGAAGTGTTCGTTATGTTTCCCGTGTAATTATGAATATGAGTAAATCTAGGTTGAGTCTAGTCATTTCTCGATTGATGATGTGCAGTTTCCCTTGACTCATTCTGTGGAGGTTCCATGTTGCAACCTTACTATACCCTTAAAGGGATATGAAGTGCAATATATGTTGTTGTTTTTTTGTGATTCTGACAGAGCATGCAATTTTTAAAAAGTTTCCAATTTTCCATGGCAGGAATAAGTGCTGACATCTACAGGGAGTGCAGAATTATTAGGCAAATGAGTATTTTGACCACATCATCCTCTTTATGCATGTTGTCTTACTCCAAGCTGTATAAGCTCGAAAGCCTACTACCAATTTAGCATATTAGGTGATGTGCATCTCTGTAATGAGAAGGGGTGTGGTCTAATGACATCAACACCCTATATCAGGTGTGCATAATTATTAGGCAACTTCCTTTCCTTTGGCAAAATGGGTCAAAAGAAGGACTTGACAGGCTCAGAAAAGTAAAAAAATAGTGAGATATCTTGCAGAGGGATGCAGCACTCTTAAAATTGCAAAGCTTCTGAAACGTGATCATCGAACAATCAAGCGATTCATTCAAAATAGTCAACAGGGTCGCAAGAAGCGTGTGGAAAAACCAAGGCGCAAAATAACTGCCCATGAACTGAGAAAAGTCAAGCGTGCAGCTGCCAAGATGCCACTTGCCACTAGTTTGGCCATATTTCAGAGCTGCAACATCACTGGAGTGCCCAAAAGCACAAGGTGTGCAATACTCAGAGACATGGCCAAGGTAAGAAAGGCTGAAAGACGACCACCACTGAACAAGACACACAAGCTGAAACGTCAAGACTGGGCCAAGAAATATCTCAAGACTGATTTTTCTAAGGTTTTATGGACTGATGAAATGAGAGTGAGTCTTGATGGGCCAGATGGATGGGCCCGTGGCTGGATTGGTAAAGGGCAGAGAGCTCCAGTCCGACTCAGATGCCAGCAAGGTGGAGGTGGAGTACTGGTTTGGGCTGGTATCATCAAAGATGAGCTTGTGGGGCCTTTTCGGGTTGAGGATGGAGTCAAGCTCAACTCCCAGTCCTACTGCCAGTTTCTGGAAGACACCTTCTTCAAGCAGTGGTACAGGAAGAAGTCTGCATCCTTCAAGAAAAACATGATTTTCATACAGGACAATGCTCCATCACACGCATCCAAGTACTCCACAGCGTGGCTGGCAAGAAAGGGTATAAAAGAAGAAAATCTAATGACATGGCCTCCTTGTTCACCTGATCTGAACCCCATTGAGAACCTGTGGTCCATCATCAAATGTGAGATTTACAAGGAGGGAAAACAGTACACCTCTCTGAACAGTGTCTGGGAGGCTGTGGTTGCTGCTGCACGCAATGTTGATGGTGAACAGATCAAAACACTGACAGAATCCATGGATGGCAGGCTTTTGAGTGTCCTTGCAAAGAAAGGTGGCTATATTGGTCACTGATTTGTTTTTGTTTTGTTTTTGAATGTCAGAAATGTATATTTGTGAATGTTGAGATGTTATATTGGTTTCACTGGTAAAAATAAATAATTGAAATTGGTATATATTTGTTTTTTGTTAAGTTGCCTAATAATTATGCACAGTAATAGTCACCTGCACACACAGATATCCCCCTAAAATAGCTATAACTATAAACAAACTAAAAACTACTTCCAAAACTATTCAGCTTTGATATTAATGAGTTTTTTGGGTTCATTGAGAACATGGTTGTTGTTCAATAATAAAATTAATCCTCAAAAATACAACTTGCCTAATAATTCTGCACTCCCTGTAGTGCTCTTGCAAATGTAAAACATTCTTGCAAAACTGCTACCATATAGTGCTACAGAGTCATGCACGCTCCTGAGGTTACTTTCCTGCTTTTCAACAAAGCATGCCAAGCAAATGAAGAACATTTGATTAGTGAAATTACTATGAAAGTTGTTTAAAATTGTATGCTCTGTCTGAATTATGAAAGAAAAAATGTGGGTCTCATGTCCGCTTAAGAGTTGTGAATGGGCTATTGTACCTGTTGGTTTTGGATAACTTTCCAGTTTTTATTTTGAAAACAGATACTTAACACCTTTTCAGGAGCTTTTCTGTTAAAAAGGCGTTTTTTTTTTTGCGGCTGCAGTCTTTTATCAAACAAACATATTTTGCTTTGTGATCAGACAAGAAACTTGACATCCAATTTGGGTGAAAAGCAAAAATCCATTTTGGGATCAAATTGCAGATAGGTTGTAATCAACTCCTTGGTCAATGAAGTTAAATAATAAATAATGCAGAAATTTGCCAGTTTCAGGAAAAGGTTACTAATTCAGAAAAAAAGCCTGATCTATTCCCCTTCCAGGAATTTCTTCCTAGTCCTAGACTAGTGGATTAGAGGAAATTTCCAGCCCTGTATAAGTACATATATCATATTAACAAGAAGTAAACTATTTTGTGCTACATATGCTACTTTATCACTGCTATTGATATTATGGCTCAGACCAAGCAAAAATAGTACTTTGAATTGTCTATTTTCATCTTTCAGGAAACTGCAGTCTAAAAGATAAGATGTTCTGTTTGTGTTTTGTTTTGCTTTTACAGAGTATTGATTTTTTTTTTTTTTTTTTAAAAACATAAGTAAACCCTGTTTTGTAGAAGTAAGTTTATCTGTAGATTGCTTTTTTTCTACTAGAAAGACTTTGTTTAAAACTGTAAAAATGTCTGTAAATCCCAGTTGATGTAGATTGCCATGTGGGATTGTTGCTAACATTATTTTGAATATCACCCTGGTAATGTATATCATGCCGGATGGCAGTCCAATGCATTAAGAGCAATTTGGATGGCTGTCCCTGACAATAAACATCTATTGAGTATGACCAAGATCAAATAGCAGGACTGCCATCCAGCTACTCGTCTGACAACTTTGCAATGGAAGTAACTCAGGAATATCCATCATCTTAGTGAGATCTGATATAATGCTGGAGAAATTACAAAATGCACAGTCTGATCCTCCAAATAATATCTTATATACGTAAATTATCCTTCCTTGCATAAATATTATTTATTTCCACAGTGCTATCAATTTCCCAGGATGTCAGCTCTACTGAAATCAATGAAGTAATTATGTACATTATTATTAGTTTTTATCAAACTTAGTATGATATAGGAGTATTTAAAATATCCTGTAGCTTTAGAACTTGATATCACTGCTTTGTTAACCTAATTGTATTATGTAATTAGATTAGAAAATAAAAGCAATGAAAGGATAAAAGACTAGAGTTTTGAATGAATCTTTGAAAAAACCTTTCATATAATTTGGTCCTGAAACTGTATGGCAGGAGTACACGTATTCACCTTTTCTTGTAAAAGAAGATATGCATCCTACCTACATGCATTTAATTGAAGAATAAAAGATGAAAGCAAACTATATATTTCAAAGGGTATAAATTCTACTAGTAATGTTGGTCAAAGGGAAATATTTAGCAGAATACATTTGTTGATCATTAGAGTTGTTGAAAGGTTTATTTTATATTATTAAAGACATGAAAATATCATATAGATTATATTAACATATTAAATTTAAATGTGTTTACACTGAACTGTTTTAAATGTTTCACTTAACATATAATCAAAATATGCCATATAGACATATTCCAGATGCCATATAAACATGTTATACATTAAACACATAGAGCAAGTGTTATTAGAATATGCAAGGTTGCCCTATGTATTTTGTTACTTCCTGAATGATTGCTGCAAATGGGTGAAATGCATCCATTAAATAAATAAATACATAAATAACATAATCACACTGTTAATAGTAACATAAATCAATTTAATAGCATGAAGATACAAAAAATAAATATCTGTTTATGATTCAGTGCCCACAGTAACACGTGATCCATTCTCATAGTATTCTGGATAAACAGAATAAGTCCATTATAGTGCTGTCTAAAGCAGACATTTAAAAAAATTGCTGTCAGGACAGTCCGACAGAGGTAAGGTAAAGTGTGGTCTCCCCATTGATTGGTTGATTGTAGGATAACAGCCCATTTAGAAGCATTGGATCTGCAGCTATAAGCACAGCAATAAGTGTGCTTTCATCTGTTTCCCTGTCAGGTCAATTTTTATTACTAGGAACCTCAACTTATCTTCAACTCTGTTGCTGTCAATAGCTGTGGGTTAGCCATCACAGTTGATAGCCTCAGAATCTGAGTGGCTCAAGCACTTTGGGCATTAGTTTCTAATGGAGAAGCAAGAACAAAAGTGCAACAGCATTGTTTAACTGTCGCTATTCTGTGGCACTCTGACCCATTTTTGTAGTGACTGATAAAAGTAGTTGTAAAATATCTAAAAAGCTATAATACAACTACTCGTACTGCTCTGGCCCTCTGTATTGAGTCAGTCAGTCTGTCTGTACTCTTGGTGTAATCATTTCTGTTGGCTTCTGTGTATGAACCCATCTTGCCTTTGCGCCTGACTTCAGATTGTGTCTTCATTTGTTTAAGCTTGTTGCATGTTTAAACTTACTTGCTCTTGTGACTTTTTTATTGTATGCTGCCTGAATACCTTTGTATGAGCCCACCTTTCTACAGAAATGTGCTTAGAGAAAACACCCCATAATTACATTTTAGCAGACTGTATACCTGTTTCTCACATTGGCCTAGATTTGGAGTTTGGCGGTAGATGGGCTGTTAACGCTACGCGGGCTTTTTTCTGGCCGCACCATAAAATTAACTCTGGTATCGAGAGTTCAAAAAAATGCTGCGTTAGGCTCCAAAAAAGGAGCGTAGAGCATTTTTTCCGCAAATGCAACTCTCGATACCAGAGTTGCTTACGGACGCGGCCAGCCTCAAAAACGTGCTTGTGCACGATTCTCCCATAGGAAACAATGGGGCTGTTTGAGCTGAAAAAAAACCTAACACCTGCAAAAAAGCTGCGTTCAGCTCCTAAAGCAGCCCCATTGTTTCCTATGGGGAAACACTTCCTACGTCTGCACCTAACACTCTAACATGTACCCCGAGTCTAAACACCCCTAACCTTACACTTATTAACCCCTAATCTGCCGCCCCCGCTATCGCTGACCCCTGCATATTATTATTAACCCCTAATCTGCCGCTCCGTAAACCGCCGCAACCTACGTTATCCCTATGTACCCCTAATCTGCTGCCCCTAACACCGCCGACCCCTATATTATATTTATTAACCCCTAATATGCCCCCCTCAACGTCGCCGACACCTGCCTACACTTATTAACCCCTAATCTGCCGAGCGGACCTGAGCGCTACTATAATAAAGTTATTAACCCCTAATCCGCCTCACTAACCCTATCATAAATAGTATTAACCCCTAATCTGCCCTCCCTAACATCGCCGACACCTAACTTCAATTATTAACCCCTAATCTGACGACCGGAGCTCACCGCTATTCTAATAAATGGATTAACCCCTAAAGCTAAGTCTAACCCTAACACTAACACCCCCCTAAGTTAAATATAATTTAAATCTAACGAAATTAATTAACTTTTATTAAATAAATTATTCCTATTTAAAGCTAAATATTTACCTGTAAAATAAATCCTAATATAGCTAGAATATAAATTATAATTACATTGTAGCTATTTTAGGATTAATATTTATTTTACAGGCAAATTTGTAATTATTTTAACCAGGTACAATAGCTATTAAATAGTTAAGAACTATTTAATAGTTACCTAGTTAAAATAATAACAAAATTACCTGTAAAATAAGTCCTAACCTAAGTTATAATTAAACCTAACACTACCCTATCAATAAATTAATTAAATAAAATACCTACTCTACAATTACCTACAATAAAACCTAACACTACACTATCAATAAATAAATTAAATACAATTTCTACAAATAACTACAATTACATAAACTAACTAAAGTACAACAAATAAAAAAGAACTAAGTTACAAAAAATAAAAAAATATTTACAAACATAAGAAAAATCTTACAACAATTTTAAACTAATTACACCTACTCTAAGCCCCCTAATAAAATAACAAAGACCCCCAAAATAAAAAATTCCCTACCCTATTCTAAATTAATAAATTTAAAAGCTCTTTTACCTTACCAGCCCTGAACAGGGCCCTTTGCGGGGCATGCCCCAAGAAAATCAGCTCTTTTGCCTGTAAAAAAAACATACAATACCCCCCCCAACATTACAACCCACCACCCACATACCCCTAATCTAACCCAAAACCCCCTTAAATAAACCTAACACTAAGCCCCTGAAGATCTTCCTACCTTGTCTTCACCTCACCGGGTATCACCGATCGGTCCTGGCTCCGATATCTTCATCCAACCCAAGCGGGGGCTAGACATCCACTGAAGAAGTCCAGAAGAGGGTCCAAAGTCTTCCTCCTATCCGGCAAGAAGAGGACATCCGGACCGGCAAACATCTTCATCCAAGCGGCATCTTCGATCTTCTTCCACCGGTGCGGAGCGGGTCCATGTTGAAGCAGCCGACGCGGATCCATCCTCTTCTTCCGGCGTCTCCCGACGAATGACGGTTCCTTTAAGGGACGTCATCCAAGATGGCGTCCCTCGAATTCCGATTGGCTGATAGGATTCTATCAGCCAATCGGAATTAAGGTAGGAATATTCTGATTGGCTGATGGAATCAGCCAATCAGAATCAAGTTCAATCCAATTGGCTGATCCAATCAGCCAATCAGATTGAGCTCGCATTCTATTGGCTGTTCCGATCAGCCAATAGAATGCGAGCTCAATCTGATTGGCTGATTTTATTTAATTAATTTATTGATAGGGTAGTGTTAGGTTTAATTATAACTTAGGTTAGGACTTATTTTACAGGTAATTTTGTTATTATTTTAACTAGGTAACTATTAAATAGTTCTTAACTATTTAATAGCTATTGTACCTAGTTAAAATAATTACAAAGTTGCCTGTAAAATAAATATTAATCCTAAAATAGCTACAATGTAATTATAATTTATATTCTAGCTATATTAGGATTTATTTTACAGGTAAGTATTTATCTTTAAATAGGAATAATTTATTTAATAAGAGTTAGATGTAAATTATATTTAAGTTAGGGGGGTGTTAGTGTTAGGGTTAGACTTAGCTTTAGGGGTTAATCCATTTATTATAGTAGCGGTGAGCTCCGGTCGTCAGATTAGGGGTTAATGTTTGAAGTTAGGTGTCGGCGATGTTAGGGAGGGCAGATTAGGGGTTAATACTATTTATGATAGGGTTAGTGAGGCGGATTAGGGGTTAATAACTTTATTATAGTAGCGCTCAGGTCCGCTCGGCAGATTAGGGTTTAATAAGTGTAGGCAGGTGTCGGCGACGTTGAGGGGGGCAGATTAGGGGTTAATAAATATAATATAGGGGTCGGCGGTGTTAGGGGCAGCAGATTAGGGGTACATAAGGATAACGTAGGTGGCGGCGCTTTGCGGTCGGCAGATTAGGGGTTAATTATTGTAAGTAGCTGGCGGCGACGTTGAGGGGGGCAGGTTAGGGGTTAATAAATATAATACAGGGGTCGGCGGTGTTAGGGGCAGCAGATTAGGGGTACATAAGGATAACGTAGGTGGCGGTCGGCAGATTAGGGGTTAAAAAAATGTAATCGAGTTGCGGCGATGTGGGGGGACCTCGGTTTAGGGGTACATAGGTAGTTTATGGGTGTTAGTGTACTTTAGGGTACAGTAGTTAAGAGCTTTATGAACCGGCGTTAGCCCAGAAAGCTCTTAACTCCTGCTTTTTTTCGGCGGCTGGAGTTTTGTCGTTAGAGCTCTAACGCTCACTTCAGAAACGACTCTAAATACCGGCGTTAGAAAGATCCCATTGAAAAGATAGGATACGCAAATGGCGTAGGGGGATCTGCGGTATGGAAAAGTCGCGGCTGAAAAGTGAGCGTTAGACCCTTACCTACACGACTCCAAATATCGGCGGTAGCCTAAAACCAGCGTTAGGAGCCTCTAACGCTGGTTTTCACGGCTAACGCCAAACTCCAAATCTAGGCCATTGTATTTATTGGAAATAAAGAACAACCTCTTGTTGTCTGAATACTTGTGTATTAATTTGTATTACTCTTCTTGCCTACTGGAATGTGCTTATGGAAAACTGAATCTTTTTACTCACAAATGTCAATATTTTACCCAGCTTAGATTTTGGACTCTTCCTCAATGTAATACTTTGAGTGACTTGTTGCTGAATGTAATTTGCTGGGCTCAACCTGTAGTTAGTTTGTCTCTTTACCTGCATCATTGCAATTTGTCCTGATAGCCTACAGTTATGATGTATCTTCCATTGCTTGCGGCATCAACTGGTACAGGTATTGTTCACCTTATATTTGGGCCCATTCAATTTCACGATTTAGACAGTGGTTCCAAAACCAAGTTGATACCAGTGCATTGTTAAAACATGACATTTTAACAAAACATTTTAAGAGTTTAAAAATGTGATTTGAGCAATATTTCTAATGCTTTATCCAGAAAACAAATTTATGTATTAACTTATGAACTGAACATTTGGGAAAAAAGGTCAAGGCCCAAACTCTACTTTATGGATTGTAAATGTAATATAAAGGTGAAGTTTACACATTACAAAAACACTAGACCTAACACTGTTTAAAACTCAAAAAACATTCAGGGCTAGATTATTGGAGGACTAATTTATTGTGCACCCGTAAACGAGCAAATAACTTTAGCATGCTGGAGAGCTGCTCTAACCTGCTCCTCTTTTTCACAGAGTGACGGCAGCTCTAATAGGAGGCTTAGCATGGTGACTCCCAGGGCCTGCACTAAAGAAGAAGGTCCTTTTGTGCAGGCCCTGGGAGCCGCCATGCTAAACCTCCTATTCATGCGGCCAAGGCTCTGTGAAGGGAATGAACGGGTTAGCGTGGCTCTGCAGTGAGCTAAAGGTAAGTATAAGCTACAGGTGAACTTTAAAAAAAAAAAAAGATTTTTAAATGTTCTACAAATATTCAGTATTTGTTTTGTTTAAAATTAAACAAATACCAAATTACAGCCAACACATACTCAGGGAATTTAATTTCTCTGAATTTTTGTTGAAAAAGATTCAAACTAACCACATTTTTCTGATCTGTACAAGTCTATTTTACAAAAAACTATTATATATATATATATATATATATATATATATATATATATATATATATATATATATATATATATATATATATATACTGTATATATATATATATATATACTGTATATATATATATATATATATATATATATATATATATATATATATATATATATATATATATATATATATATTAACACAGAGAACAGCACATTTCAGTGTAGTATAAATGAGCGTATAGGAACTTTGAGCCATTACCATGTGCAAGATGCAGAGTGAAACTTGAAAAAATGTATGCAGTTCGTGTGCAATTCAAAAACACACTGCTCAGGGCACATACAGGCTAAGTCCCAAAAATAAGTGTTGATATATTAGGTAAACAAGTATATATGTGTATACTGGATTTTCCAATACAGGTTTATGAGACTTAATAATGACCCTTTCCTTCAAACTCAGAGGTTCACATTCAGTGGTATCCAGCCCCTGGTTGTGCAGTCATGTCCGTCCCCTTAATAAAGCCTAATAACTTAGGAAACTTAGTTTATCGATTGGTACTCGTCAGCCGGCTGTACAGACTGTGCGCTCAATCCAGCTTAAGCGTCCCTCTTAGCGGGTGCTCCGCTGCAGCGTCTCCTTCCATTACACTCCATCTTTACTCAGCTCCGCTTCGTGTCATGCACAGTAACTCCTCCTCCGGGTATGACGTACAGGTAGGACAGCCCTATCTTGCTTAGGACCAAAGTATAGGAATGGAGCCCCAGTACTCCATAGATAATAACATAAAAAGAGTTCCCAAAGGTGTCCAAGCAAGGAAAAAAAAGGATTGCTAATGGATATCTAGTTAAAACATCAAAAATCTTTATTTAATCCTTCTTAAAAATGGGGTAGTAGTAGACTCCATACAGAAAAATATGTGTGCTAACAAAAGAACGTCTGACCGGTTTCGACCCTGAAGACCGTAGTCATAGGTATAAAACATAGTATCAGGTGTAACCTTTTAAAAGCCCTAAAACTCCTCTCTTAGGAGGTACCTAGAAAAATGTGCTCACATATTTTAACCCTTAATAGTGAAAACTGTATGTATACAAGTAAAAACACACCATTTGTTGAATGCATGTACCTAACCTTATTTAAACATATACAGCTAGATTACGAGTTTTGCGTTATGAGTGAAATAGCATCGTTATGCTTCATAATGATGCTTTTTCCCTAACGCGCTATTACAAGTCTTGTAGGTATAGGAATAATGCACACCTTTTTGGTCGTCACGCAACGTCAGTATCGCACTTTTAAAATGGGACTTTCATATCGCCGATATTACAAGTTTTGCTGTGAGGCCAAAAAGTGAGCGGTGCAGCCTAAAATGACAAGATCCGTACCACCATCTAAAGCCAGTAGACTCATAACTAAAGTGTTAAAAAGTACACTTACACCCATAAACTACCTATTAAACCCTAAACTGAGGCCCTCCCGCATTGCAAATACTAAAATAAAAATATTAACCCCTAATCTGCAGCTTCGGACTTCGCCGTCACTTAAAAAATGTATTAACCCCTATTATGCTGCTCCCCAACATCGTTGCCACTATAATAAACCTATTAACCCCTAAACCGCCGCCCTCCCACATTGCAAACACTATTTGAAGATTATTAACCCCTAATCTGCCGCCGCCGCTATAATAAACCTATTAACCACTAAACCGCAAGCCACCCACAACGAAATATAATAAAATAAACTAATAACCCCTAAACCTCTGGCCTCCCACATCACTACATAAATATATTAACCCCTAAACCTAACCCTAAGCCTAAATCTAACCCTAACCCTAACACTCCCTAACTTAAATATAATTAAAATAAATCTAAATAAAACTTACAATTATTACCTAAATAATTCATATTTAAAACTAAATACATACTTACCTGTAAAATAAAACCTAAGCTACCTACAATATAACTTACAGGTAAGTTTGTATTTATTTTAACTAGGTAGACTAGTTAGTAAATAGTTATTAACTATTTACTAATTACCTAGTTAAAATACATACAAACTTACCTGTAAAATAAAACCTAACCTGCCTTACACTAAAACCTAACATTACAATAAAATTAAAAAAAATTAAATTAATAAAATACAATTATCTAAATTACAAAAAAACCACTAAATTACACAAAATAAAAAAAATTATCAAAAATAAAAATGAATAACTCCTAATCTAATATCCCTATCAAAATAAAAAAGCCCACCCAAAATAAAATAAACCCTAGCCTACACTAAACTGCCAATGGCCCTTAAAAGGGCCTTTTGTGGGGCATTGCCCCAAAGAAATCAGCTCTTTTACCTGTTAAGAAAATAAAAACACCCACCAACAGTAAAACCCACCACCCAGCCAATCAAACCCCCCAAATAAAAACCTATCTAAATAAACCTAAGCTAACCATTGCCCTGAAAAGGGCATTTGTATGGGCATTGCCCTTAAAAGGGCATTTAGCTCTTTTACATTGCCCAAACCCTAAGCTAAAAATAAAACCCACCCAATAAACCCTTAAAAAGACCTAACACTAACCCCCAATGATCCACTTACAGTTTTCTAAGAGCGGACATCAATCCTCATCCAAGCGGCAGAAGTCTTCATCCAAGCGGGCAGAAGTCCTCATCGAAGCCGACAGAAGTCTTCATCCAGACGGCATCTTCTATCTTCATCCATCGGGCGTGGAGCATCCTCTTCTTCCAATCGTTGCTGTAGAATGAAGTTTCCCTTTAAGTGATGTCATCCAAGATGGCATCCTTTACATTTCTATTGGATGATAGAATTCTATCAGCCAATAGGAATTAAAGGTGAAAAAATCCTATTGACTGTTGCAATCAGCCAATAGGATTGAGCTCGCATTCTATTGGCTGATTGGAATAGCCAATAGAATGCAAGCTCAATCCTATTGGCTGATTGGATCAGCCAATAGGATGAAAGCTCAATCCTATTGACTGATTGCAACAGCCAATAGGATTTTTTCACCTTTAATTCCTATTGGCTGATAGAATTCTATCAGACAATCGGAATGTAAGGGACGCCATCTTGGATGACGTCACTTAAAGGGAAACTTCATTGTACAGCAGCGATCAGAAGATGAGGATGCTCTGCGCCGGATGTCTTGAAGATGGACCCACTCCACGCCGGATGTCCTCTTGGATGAAGACTTCTGCCGGCTTCGATGAGGACTTCTGCCCGCTTGGATGAAGACTTCTGCCGCCTGGATGAAGATGGATGTCCGGTCTTCAAAAATTGTAAGTGGATCATCAGCGGTTAGTGTTTTTTTTAAGGCTTTATTGGGTGGGTTTTAGTTTTAGCTTAGGGTTTGGGCAATGTAAAAGAGCTAAATGCCCTTTTGATGTTTTAGCTAGATATCCACTGGCAATCCTTTTTTTTCATTGCTTGGACACCTTTGGGAACTCTTTTTAAGATTTATATATATATATATATATATATATATATATATATATATATATATATATATAATATATATATATATTATATATATATATATATATATATAAATATATAAAAGCAACAAAGGGGCCACATAGCGTGATACCATAAACCCAGAGTAGATAAAATACAATTTCCACAGTGGTTACTTACAATAATGGTGGCAATAAGAAAGGCTTTGCTTTAGAACATATCAGGCAAGCTGGTATTTTCAGACTCCACCTGACGCGTTTCTCATCTCAAGGCCATTTCTTCAGAAGAAATGGCCTTGAGCTAAAAGAATATGTTGCAATATTGTTGCAGTTAATTGGCAACTTAAATTTGTACATTTAATGCACTTATTTGAAGCTGTGTTTATATTTTGGATCGAGTGATCTCTGTTTTAAGAAGAGTCACTGTGGGAAACGGTCAGCTGGAGATTTAAAATACCAGCTTGCCTTATATGGCTAAATCCTTTCTTAGTGCCACTGTGTAAATTGTATTTGATCTACTCTGGGTTTACAGTATCACACTATGTTGCACCTCTTTACTGCTTTCAGGTGTTTCCAGACCCTAGATTAGGAAGCAGTCTATTAGGTGATAAAAGAATTACGAGAAGATTGATTTGTCGGACCTTTCATTTTATTTCAGTTAATGGTGGACTTTTCATTTTATTTTAATCTTACTTTAGTTTAATACTAATATATATATATATATATATATATATATATATATAGACAGTTGGCTATTTTTGATATATAGAAATATATATTTAAAAATAAAAAAAACATTTTCTTCTATGTAAAGAACAAAGGAATGTATTTTTAATACACCTTTGGCTTTTGCACAGTTGATCTAGCACAGTGTCAGGTTAGCACACAAGCAATAACTCAGACGTTTATGGGAAGAAGGAGTTAGCAAGGGCCCGATATCCAAAGTCCTGAAGTTAACTTGCCTGCTAACTTTTATTTTTTGGGGTGGGTTTTTATCAGATTAGGGCTTTTGGCAAAGTGTAAAAGAGCTGAATGCCCTTTTAAGGGCAGTGAAAAAGAGCTAAATGCCCTTTTAAGGGCAATGCCCATATAAATGCCCCTTTAGGGCAATGGGTAGCAATGTATTTTTTTTTTAGAGTTAGGTTTTTTTATTTTGGGGGGCTGGTTAGGTGGTGGGTTTTATGGTTGGGAGGACTTTGCATTTTTTTTACTAGTAAAAGAGCTGTTTAACTTAAGGCAATGTCCTACAAAAGGCCCTTTTAAGGGCTATTGGTAGTTTATTGTAGGTTAGGGGGTGTTTTTATTTTCGGGGGGGGCTTTTTTATTTTTATAAGGCTATTAGATTAGGTGTAATTGTTTTTATTTTTGAACATTTAGTTTATTATTTTTTGTAATCTTAGTGTTTTTTATTTTTTTGAATTTAGTGTTTATTATTTTTTGTAATTTTAGTTTTTTTTTAATTTTTTTAATAGTGTTAAGTTTTTTAAATTTGTAATTTATATTTTTTAATTGGTATTTTTATTTTATTTTATTTTATTAGAAGAGTAATTTTATTACATTTATAATTTAAACTTAGTTTTTTTTTATTTCACAGGTAAGTTTTTATTTATTATAAGATAGTTATATTGTAATTTTAATTTAAAGTTAGGGGGTATTAGGTTTAGGGGTTTATAGTTTAGTTTAGTAGTTTTGATGTGGGGGGCTGGCGGTTTAGGGGTTAATAGGTTTATTTAGTGGCGGTGATGTGGGGGGCCGGAGGTTTAGGGGTTAATAGGTTTATTTAGTGTTAATGTATTTAAATAGTGTTGGCGATGTGGGTGGGTGGCAGATTAGTGGTTAATAACTTTTTTTTAAAGTTGCTTTGTGGGTGGGTGACAGTTTAGGGGTTGATATGTTTAATATAGTGTTTGCCATGTGAGAGGGTGTCAGTTTAGGGGTTAATTGCTAGTTTATGGGTGTTAGTGTACTTTGTAACAGTTTAGTTATGAGTTTTGTGAAACATTTTTGTTAAGAAAATCCATAACTACTGCTCACAGATTGCTGTATGGATCGTGTCGGTATAGGCTGTAACGCAAGCATTTTAGCCTGAACACACAACCTGTAATACCGGGGCTATGGAAATCCCACGCTCAAGTGTAATTTTTTTGAGTGCGGAATGGACATTGCATTACAAGCTAAAATGCTTGTGGTATAGCTATACAGCCGCAGCTCGTAATATGCGTTCCCGGCCATTCCATGCGCAATAGCCAATTTTTCAGCGGTATAGCTGTACCGCAAAACTCGTAATCTAGCCGATAGTGAATATGTACACATTCCATCAGAGTTGCATTGGCGTTCCATATGAGTAGCCTGTATTATATAGAAAACATTACAGGGAGTTTCTATTCTAACAATGGAACCTTTTCATACATACCTGTCTCACTACCCTATCAGTGGCGAGATGAGCAATTGTAAGAAATCTACTGAATGTACAGTGAAACATTTTGTTATATTTAGTGAACGCACGGTACATGTTTTGTTAAGATGCTTTGAAATCAGGCCCCTCTACACTACTGAAGTCCGCATTCACTGGTGCATTGAGTGGATTATTGAACAGACAGCAAACCCCTATTGTTTCTTATGGAAGGCACATAGCTACTAGTCTGGACAGTAAGCATCAGCCCACTTTTTTATCACATTTTGCCCGGTAAGAGATTTGCAAGACTTTTGATACTGAAATAAGCATTTATCGCATATCTGATGAACATCGTGACCTCTGTGAGGTTGATGGTCTTTAAAGGAAAATGTATCTCACAACTGTTCTATATTCCATCTTAAAGAGGCTTATATTAATCATGATATTTTCTTTAAGAAAACCTTAATGTTCTTTGCTAAATAAATATTTTTTTGTTGTCAGTTTGTAAAGGTGTTTCTCTCTCCACCAGTAAGGCTGCAGGAGTTGCCTTTATCAGCCAGTAAAACAATTAACATTAATATACTACAGAAGCATTTCCTTTTAGTCTAAATTTATATTTAAAAAATTTTGCTATTTTTTTCATGTACACATTATACTAGTGCATGCATGAAAAGAAAACAACAATTTTCATATATTTGAACAAACTCTAGATTGCAAGCATACTGTCCTCTTAAATCTATGTAGGTGTTTTTAAAAACCCTTCTCTACGACTAGTGATAGAAAGGAAACATGGTCTTCTCTATGGCACAAAACAAAGATATAATTAAACCGCATTACCATGATTCTGGGATGTGAACGGCTTTCGCTATAAATTACACATTTGCTATAAAGCTGCTGTCAGTTAAGGAAAGATATGTTCAAAGGGAGACAAACGCCCTCACTGGGGCACTACTTGCAAGCGTGAACATTCATATCATGAACCCTTTGAACAGCACATAAAAAACCATAGACTTGTTGGATGTGACAGGCTCATTGAAAAACTCAATATCCTTCTTGCCAATCAATCATGCTTTTCAATTCCCACTTCAATCAATCACATAAAAGTGTCGCATTCCATGATAACTACACAAAGGCGAGAACAGTGTTTCAGCAGGGGTAGATGCCATGCTCTAAAACTGCACAATGAACGTATATGTCCTCAGTAAATTCTACCCACACAAGACATTTATTTACACTGGTGAACAACATCAGCGATCTGTTGTTTTAATCTTTCTTTCAGTCATAAATCGTTTAAAATATTTAATGGCTTGGACTTTTTAGAGACAGTGATTTTAATAAATGTTGCTTTTACTAAAATTATCTTTTAAAATAAATTTTCATGTTAATTTAGAATATTTTAAGTACGTATTCTGCGTGACAATGTGGGCAGGCCGACAAAACTAGGGATTCACATTTCTACGTATTTAAATGCAATGAAATTATATATTAGATTAAATTACAGCTCTGACTAAATCCATTGTGGTAATAAAAAATTAATTAAAATATTTTCTTTATTCAGAGTGTCAATATAAAACGTTGCGGCGAACAGAAGCCTGGATAATATTTGAAACAGTACAAAAGTTTACATACAGGGGCATATTTATCAAAGTGCGAGCAGACATGATACGATGTAGCGTATAATGTCCGCTGCACATCGATAAATGCCGACAGCATAGGCTGTCAGTATTTATCATTGCACAAGCAGTTCACCAGAGTTGACTTATGTTTGTAGATTAGCAGAAGTGCATGCTATGGGGGGTAGTTATCAACGTGTCTACTTTTCCTGCCTTCGCCGGCCCAATACGCCCGCCTAAACTCGCCTCACATTGCCGCCGCGGACCTGCAAAAATTTGCCTAAGTTATCAAAAAAGCTGTCAAAAAGCCGCGCACCAAGTACGGGGCGATGAGCAGCGGACTGTGATAGTAATCACTCATCCGATCTCGCTGCTCTTCGGCTTTTTTACAGCTTTATTGCTAGCCTGTCACTAAGCACTCACACTAACTACACTGTTCTACCCCCTATACCGGCGCCCCCGGAGCCTCCCGCAACTAAATAAAGTTACTAACCCCTAAACCGCCACTCCTAGACCCCGCCGCAACTCTTATAAATGTATTAACTCCTAAACCGCCGCTCCTAGACCCCACCGCAACTCTTATAAATGTATTAACCCCTAAACAGCCGCTCCCGGACACCGCTGCCACCTACATTATACCTAGTAACCCCTATTCTGCCCCCCTATACCGTCCCCCTCTATAATAAAGTTATTAACCCCTATCCTGCTGATCCCGCACCTCGCCGCAACTAAATAAATAGTTTAACCCCTAAACCGCCGCTCCCTGACCCTGCCGCAACCTATATTAAATTTATTAACCCCTATCCTGCCCCCCCTACACCGTCGCCACCTATAATAAATTTATTAACCCCTATCCTGCCCCCCACTACACCGCCGCCACTGTAATAAAATTATTAACCCCTAAACCTAAGTCTAACCCTAACCCTAACACCCCCCTAACTTAAATATTAATTAAATAAATCTAAATAATATTTCTATTATGAACTAAATTAATCCTATTTAAAACTAAATACTTACCTTTAAAATAAACCCTAATATAGCTACAATATAAATAATAATTATATTGTAGCTATCTTAGGATTTATTTTTATTTTACAGGCATCTTTCAATTTATTTTAACTAGGTACAATAGCTATTAAATAGTTATTAACTATTTAATAGCTTACCTAGCTAAAATAAAGAGAAATTTACCTGTAAAATAAAAACTAACCTAAGTTACAATTACACCTAACACTACACTATACTTAAATAAATTATTCCTATTTAAAACTAAATACTTACCTGTAAAATAAACC
The DNA here is from genome assembly GCF_027579735.1 of Bombina bombina. NCBI lineage: Eukaryota > Metazoa > Chordata > Amphibia > Anura > Bombinatoridae > Bombina > Bombina bombina. The sequence continues at coordinate 579,791,396 of NC_069504.1, forward strand.
CTAAGATAGCTACAATGTAATTAATAATTACATTGTAGCTATTTTAGGAATTATATTTATTTTACAGGTATCTTTGTATTTATTTTAGCTAGTTAGAATAGTTATTAAATAGTTATTAACTATTTAATAACTACCTAGCTAAAAGAAATACAAAATTACCTGTAAAATAAATCCTAACCTAAGTTACAATTAAACCTAACACTACACTATCATTAAATAAATTAAATAAATTACCTACAAATAACTACAATTAAATACAATTACATAAACTAACTAAAGTACAATCAGCCAATCAGATTGAGCTCGCATTCTATTGGCTGTTCTGATCAGCCAATAGAATGCGAGCTCAATCTGATTGGCTGATTGGATCAGCCAATCGAATTGAACTTGAATCTGATTGGCTGATTCAACTTGAATCTGATTGAACTTGAATCTGATTGGCTGATTCAATCAGCCAATCAGATTTTTCCTACCTTAATTCCGATTGGCTGATAGAATCCTATCAGCCAATCGGAATTGAAGGGACGCCATCTTGGATGACATCCCTTAAAGGAGCCTTCATTCGTCGGAAGTTCGTCGGTAAAGAAGGATGTTCCGCGTCGGCGGGATGAAGATTGAAGACCCCGCTTGGAAGATGACATCGCCCGGATAGAAGACTTCTTCAGCGCCTCTTGGAAGATGGCATCGTCCGGATGGAAGACTTCTTCAGCGCCAACTGGAGGATCACTTCATCGGATGGAAGATTTCTTCAGCGCCCCTTGGATGATGACTTCTGCCGTTCCGGATCTCCTCTTCGGTTCCATCGCTGCTCGGCTGAGTGAAGACGACTCAAGGTAGGATGATCTTCAGGGGATTAGTGTTAGGTTATTTTAAGGGGGGTTAGATTAGGGGTATGTGGGTGGTGGGTTTTAATGTTGGGGGGGGTTGTATTTTTCTTTTACAGGCAAAAAAGCTGAATTCTTTGGGGCATGCCCCCACAAAAGGCCCTTTTAAGGGCTGGTAAGGTAAAAGAGATTTGAACTTTTTTAATTTAGAATAGGTTGGGGCATTTTTTTATTTTGGGGGGGTTTGTTATTTTATTAGGTTCTTAGATTAGGTGTAATTAGCTTAAAATTGTTGTAATATTTTTTAAATGTTTGTAACCTTTTTATTTTTTGTAACTTAGCTTTTTTTATTTTTTTTACTTTAGTTAGTTTATGTAATTGTATTTAATTGTAGTTATTTGTAGTTAATTTATTTAATTTATTTAATGATAGTTTAGTGTTAGGTTTAATTGTAACTTAGGTTAGGATTTATTTTACAGGTAATTTTGTATTTCTTTTAGCTAGGTAGTTATTAAATAGTTAATAACTATTTAATAACTATTCTAACTAGCTAAAATAAATACAAAGTTACCTGTAAAATAAATATAATTCCTAAAATAGCTACTATGTAATTATTAATTATATTGTAGCTAGCTTAGGGCTTATTTTACAGGTAAGTATTTAGGAATAATTTATTAAAGTATAGTGTAGTGTTAGGTGTAATTGTAACTTAGGTTAGTTTTTATTTTACAGGTAAATTTCTCTTTATTTTAGCTAGGTAAGCTATTAAATAGTTAATAACTATTTAATAGCTATTGTACCTAGTTAAAATAAATTGAAAGATGCCTGTAAAATAAAAATAAATCCTAAGATAGCTACAATATAATTATTATTTATATTGTAGCTATATTAGGGTTTATTTTAAAGGTAAGTATTTATTTTTAAATAGGATTAATTTAGTTCATAATAGAAATATTATTTAGATTTATTTAATTAATATTTAAGTTAGGGGGGTGTTAGGGTTAGTGTTAGACTTAGGTTTAGGGGTTAATAAATTTATTACAGTGGCGGCGGTGTAGGAGGGCAGGATAGGGGTTAATAAATGTATTATAGGTGGTGACGGTGTAGGGGGGGCAGATTAGGGGTTAATAAATTTAATATAGGTTGCGACAGGGTCCGGGAGCAGCGGTTTAGGGATTAAACTATTTATTTAGTTGCGGCGAGGTGCGGGATCGGCAGGATAGGGGTTAATAACTTTATTATAGAGGGCGGCGGTATAGGAGGGGCAGGATAGGGGTTACTAGGTATAATGTAGGTGGCGGTGGGCTCCGGGAGCGGCGGTTTAGGGGTTAATACATTTATTATAGTTGCGGCGGGGTCAGGGAGCGTCGGTTTAGGGGTTAATATGTATAGAGTAGCTTGCGGTGGGCTCCGGGAGCGGCGGTTTAGGGGTAAACACTTTATTTACTTGCGGCGGTGTAGGGGGGACAGATTAGGGGTGTTTAGACTCGGGGCACATGTTAGGGTGTTAGGTGTAGACAGCTCCCATAGAAATCAATGGGATGTCTGGCAGCAGCGAACTTGTACTTTCGCTATGGTCAGACTCCCATTGATTCCTATGGGATCCGCCGCCTCCAGGGTGGCGATTTGAAAACCAGGTACGCTGGGCCGGAAAAGTGCTGAGCGTACCTGCTAGGAATTAAGGTAGGAAAATTCTGATTGGCTGATGGAATCAGCCAATCAGAATCAAGTTCAATCCGATTGGCTGATCCGATCAGCCAATCAGATTGAGCTCGCATTCTATTGGCTGATCGGAATTTTCCTACCTTAATTCCGATTGGCTGATAGAATCCTATCAGCCAATCGGAATTCGAGGGACGCCATCTTGGATGACGTCCCTTAAAGGAACCGTCATTCTTCAGTTGGACGTCGTCGGAAGAAGATGGGTCCACGCTGGAGGTCTTCACGATGGAGCCGATCCTCATTGGATGAAGATAGAAGATGCCGCTTGGAAGAAGATGGTTGCCGGTCCGGATCTACTCTTCTTCCCGGACAGAATGAAGACTTTGGACCCTCTTCTGGACTTCTTCAGCCATCGGATGATGGATGTCTAGCTCCCGCTTGGGCTTGGATGAAGATTTTGGAGCCAGGAAGGATCGGTGATACCCGGTGAGGTGAAGATAAGGTAGGAAGATCTTCAGGGGCCTAGTGTTAGGTTTATTTAAGGGGGGTTTGGGTTAGATTAGGGGTATGTGGGTGGTGGGATGTAATGTTGGGGGGGGGGTTTGTATGTGTTTTTTTACAGGCAAAAGAGCTGAATTTCTTGGGGCATGCCCTGCAAAGGGCCCTGTTCAGGGCTGGTAAGGTAAAAGAGCTTTGAACTTTTGTAATTTAGAATAGGGTAGGGCATTTTTTTATTTTGGGGGGCTTTGTTATTTTATTAGGGGGCTTAGAGTAGGTGTAATTAGTTTAAAATTGTTGTAATATTTTTCTAATGTTTGTAAATATTTTTTTATTTTTTGTAACTTAGTTCTTTTTTATTTTTTTTACTTTAGTTAGTTTATTTAATTGTATTTATTTGTAGATATTGTATTTAATTCATTTATTGATAGTGTAGTGTTAGGTTTAATTGTAGGTAATTGTGGGTATTTAATTTAATTTATTTATTGATAGTTTAGTGTTAGGTTTAATTGTAACTTAGGTTAGGATTTATTTTACAGGTAAATTTGTAATTATTTTAACTATTTTAGCTATTAAATAGTTATTAACTATTTAATAGCTATTGTACCTGGTTAAAATAAATAAAAAGTTACCTGTAAAATAAATATAAATCCTAAAATAGCTATAATATAATTATAATTTATATTGTAGCTATATTAGGGTTTATTTTACAGGTAAGTATTTAGCTTTAAATAGGAATAATTTATTTAATAAGAGTTAATTTATTTTGTTAGATTTAAATTATATTTAACTTAGGGGGGTGTTAGGGTTAGACTTAGCTTTAGGGTTTAATCCATTTATTACAGTAGCGGCGAGATTCGGTCGTCAGATTAGGGGTTAATAATTGAAGTTAGGTGTCGGCGATGTTAGGGAGGGCAGATTAGGGGTTAATACTATTTATTATAGGGTTATTGAGGCGGGAGTGAGGCGGATTAGTGGTTAATAACTTTATTATAGTAGCGGTGCGGTCCGCTCGGCAGATTAGGGGTTAATAAGTGTAGGCAGGTGGAGTCGACGTTGAGGGGGGCAGATTAGTGGTTAATAAATATAATATAGGGGTCGGCGGTGTTAGGGGCAGCAGATTAGGGGTACATAAGTATAACGTAGGTGGCGGTCGGCAGATTAGGGGTTAAAAAAAATTAATAGAGTGGCGGTGATGTGGGGGGACCTCGGTTTAGGGGTACATAGGTAGTTTATGGGTGTTAGTGTACTTTAGAGCACAGTAGTTAAGAGCTTTATAAACCGGCGTTAGCCAAGAAAGCTCTTAACTACTGACTTTTTCTGCGGCTGGAGTTTTGTCGTTAGATTTCTAACGCTCACTTCAGCCACGACTCTAAATACCGGAGTTAGAAAGATCCCATTGAAAAGATAGGATACGCAATTGACGTAAGGGGATCTGCGGTATGGAAAAGTCGTGGCTGGAAAGTGAGCGTTAGACCCTTTCCTGACTGACTCCAAATACCGGTGGTAGCCTAAAACCAGCGTTAGGAGCCTCTAATGCTGGTTTTCATGGCTACCGCCAAACTCTAAATCTAGGCCTGAGAAATCACAACACATAGTTCATTTATAAAGGAAACCTTGAAAGAGGCCAATATTTCAGAAAGAGGCTAAGGAAATGGGACGTTGGTGGTATCCCTTAAAAATGAAAGTATTTTGCCTAGAACCATTAGTTTTTTCAATTGCAATTGTTTTGGGGGTAATTGGGTGTGGTAAGTGTGGAAGCTACGTTAAAACTTGAGGTATATTTGAGACGAAGAGATCAAAGGGGGCTGTCTAGATTTAGTAAGGTTATTTGTGAATATGGGAATGTGTTTAATGATGGGTGGACCATGTGTGCGAATGTACCAGGACTCATTTGGAGAGGTTAATTAAAGGTAATAGGGTGTTTTGTGTTTGGAGTTTTTGAGGGATGTTCTATTTCACAATAGAGGGGGCAATCAGGTGATCTTTCAATACACTAGGGTCCTGCTCACACTTAAAGTTATTGGCAATAGGTCAGTAGCATGCACAGGTATCATAGTTTGGAAGCAGATATAGCAGTTGTTAGGGTTCTGTGCTTATCTCAATGAGAATGATCAAATCTTTTTAATCCACCACCTTTAGTTACATATGCCTAAGAGCTGTTGAAAGAGTTTAATTTACTGAGCAGGATCATTTATTCTTGATCCTCTGCATTGAGTTTTGTCTGCCCAAAAGCTGTTGTTCAACTGGTTTTATATTTCACTTCCAAAAACGTTATTCTGCAGCATTGTAGCCTATCGCACATCACAGCTACAACTGTAGACTTCTGTTGATGTTGTGTTCTATTGGATCCCATAAAAGTATAAGGTACTACTTGGGGACAACTGCAATGCTGGACGTGCTCCACATTTGTCTGTCTGGAGTGGCCACTATTTAAAGCAACAGACCTTTCTATTAAATGAGTTACATTAGATCTATCCCATTTGATTAAAAGAGCATGAAAAGTATGCTACTTTTGCGTCTACATTTGCTCAATTACCATAATGTCCTATGCTATTCAATGCACTTTTACTAAAATTTTCTCATCTCTCTATTCTTTAGTGAATAATATAAGAAAAATAACAAAGGAATCAGTGATACTCTTAGCCATAGCGAATCTTGAAAAGACTGTAGGAACCCTTGTGAGATATATATATATATATATATTATTTAATCAGCTAATAGCAAAGAGAGAGGAGAGAGTAAAGAATATTGAACATCTTTCACTGTTGTAAGTAGCCTGATGTGATCCAGAAAGGGATTTAATAAAAATGAGGATTATAAATTATACATAAATGTTTCTGAAATATAATTTAGTTTCACAAAATATAACAAAAATACATTTCAAAGTACACAGAGGGGCATATTTATCGAGCTCCGTATGGAGCTTGAGGCCCCTGCTCCATAACTTGTCCGCCTGCTCTGATGTGGCGGACAGAAATCAACCCAATCGAATTCGATTGTCCGGAAATCTGCAGGGGGCGGCATTGCACCAGCAGTTCGCAAGAACTGCTGGTGCAATGATATGCTGTCGGCATTTATCAATGGGCAGTGATGTGCAGCAGACATGATACGCTACTTCGTATCATGTCCGCTTGCACATTGTTAAATATGCCCCTTGCACTCATAATAACATTATCAAATAAAAACTATTAAAAAACACAATATTGCACAAAAAAGTTATAAGGGCTCGCAGATATGAGGGCTTTAACATAGAGATACTGTACATACATAGACATGTGCAAATATGTATATGTATATATATATATATGTTTATGTGTGTATACAAATGTATTTATATGTGTATGTATGTATTTACAGACATATATACACATATAAACACATAAATGCATATGTACACATATAGACATATATACACATATAAACACATAAATGCATATGTACACATACAGACATATATACACATATAAACACATAAATGCATATGTACACATATAGACATATATACACATATAAACACATAAATGCATATGTACACATACAGACATATATACACATATAAACACATAAATGCATATGTACACATATAGACATATATACACATATAAACACATAAATGCATATGTACACATACAGACATATATACACATATAAACACATAAATGCATATGTACACATATAGACATATATACACATATAAACACATAAATGCATATGTACACATACAGACATATATACACATATAAACACATAAATGCATATGTACACATATAGACATATATGCACATATAAACACATAAATGCATATGTACACATATAGACATATATACACATATAAACACATAAATGCATATGTACACATATAGACATATATAGAAGTGCATTGGAGCCATTTGCAGTTAAGTAGATGAAAACATTTAAAAACATATTTATGCAAAATTCATTTTAATAAAGACTGTGGGGCATATGTATCAAGCTCCGTATGAAGCAGCGGTCACAAACACTGCTGCTCCATAACCTGTCCGTCTGCTCTGAGCAGGCAGACAGACATCGCCGCAAATCAACCCGATCTAGTACGATCAGGTTGATTGACACCCCCCTGCTGACTCGCGGCCAAATGTGAGCTGCTGGTGCAATACTGGATACAGCGAGCTTATTGCTCGCCATATTCAGCGAAGTCTGGCGGATCTGATCCGCACTGTCAGATCAGGTCCGCCAGACTTTGATAACTAGAGGCCTGTATATCTAATGTAAATATTCCACATTCCAGCATTCTGCACATAGGGGAATATTTTCTATGTATTTTTAATAGATATTCCTATACATATCTTTATATATCTATACCTATATATAAGCATGTATATATATATATATATATATATATATATATATATATATACTGTATATATATATATATATATATATATATATATATATATATATATATATATATATATATATATATAGTTATAGATATATATTGTACCAAAATACCATTATATACTGTATATATATATATATATATATATATATATATATATAAAGTTATAGATATATATTGTACCAAAATACCATTATATACAGTATATATATATATATATATATATGTATATATATATATATATATATATATATATATATATATATATATATATATATATATATATATATATATATATATATAAAAATGTATTCATGAATAAACAGAACATTGGAATGTGAAATATTCATATTTTCATGTTGGGTTAGTGCACTTAAGAATATTCTGGTTTGCGTGCGAGTAGGGTGTTAGTTTTTTCCCCACTTTTTTTGCTCCATTGTCTTCTATGGTGGAATACGTTATCGCACATGCGATATTCTGTTTGCCGTTTTACGCGCATCGGGTTAGTGCACGGATGAAAGCAATTTACTTTCAACTTGTAATAAAAAAAGCTTACTTCTAGCGGAATTAACGAGCAAGCGTTAAATACCTTTCCACTTGTAATTTGGCCCTAAATATTTTAGATATAAATATAAAAGTTGGTGCCTTTTCAAAAGACTCCTGATACAAATGGACAATAGACTAAAAAGATGAGATTGAAATATTTGCTAGTTTCCACTATTCTCTGTGCTTCCATAGACACGGGCACACCACATTACATTTCTAATGTCTTTGCTCTGATTGTTATGGACTCTTGAAGCTTGTGCCCATGCTGTGCTCTCTGGGAGTTCTCACTGATTATCAGACAGGATTGTTTTCTGTATTTTACTACCTAGTGATAACCATTTACAGTTCATTGTGTTCTCTATACATCCAACAAATGTAGTGGAAGGAAGAAATTGACTAAGAGTAATTTCCAGAGAATTTAGCTTCCTCTTAACATGGATATAAATTCAAACCTAAAAATAATTATGAAATGCGGTAAATGATTTATCCTAACATATAAAATATTGGAGAATGATATACATATATATAGGAGATGGCAGGCAACAGGTTATCAGGATACTACAAACAGTAGTACTTCTACCTAGCAGGTAATAATATCATATATGGCCAGTAGGTATAACAGACCAGGCAGGTACAAGGAACAGCATGGTCAACTAGAAAATGAGCAAGAAGGACTTTCGGGTAATATAGGTAGGTAAGGACAACAGATACAATGCATTTCCTTCTATAGCAGATGCAGCATCCAAGAATGCATATTTGTGTATGTGACAATGCATAAAGAAGGGAAAACTATTGCACATCCTTAAGACCGCATGAAGATGCCAACATGGTGTAGATGGGTGAGGAATTGGCTGGTAAGATTGGTGGTCAGGTGGTAAGTGCTGTAATTCCTAATTCATAAGTGAGCTGCCCCTTGGCCAAAACTAAACTTTTATGTAATAACTGAATATATTAACCTCACATAAATCTAAAGGTTCAATATTCTTATCATGCAGATAGAAAGCCAATGTCTGGTAGCTACTAGTCATTTATAGGATTACATTTGAATCTTTAATCCTTCTTGGGCACATTTTCTTACAATCTTTTCACTCTACTTGGCCAATGCCTTGACCATTTGCATGTGTGCTACTGATAATACACAGGGTCTTTATAGAAATGTAAAACCCAAAGGATTTATTTCATGGCTCAGATGGACTGTACAAATTTGAAAAAACTTTACACTTTACTTCTTTTATCAGAGTTCTTTTATCAGATGTTCTTGTTCTCTTGTTTAGCTTTGTTGAAGAGCATATATGGGTAGGCAACAGGTGAATCTTGTGTGGTAAGGGTTAATGAAACAGAGATATTAGATATAATAGGGATGTAGTCATTATGTGCATGGCTGTTTGTTTAAAAAAGATACATGTATCTTATAAAGGCCCAAAATTATGGACTAGATTACAACTGGAGTGTTAATTTATTGCGCACACGCAAATGGGCAAATAACTAGATATGTGCATGGCAAAAAAATTCGGTTCGGTTCGATTCAGATTTTTTCTAATTTCGGTTCGGAGCGATTCAAATTCGGAAAAATTTGAATCAATTCGGTTCGGATTCGTTTCGGATTCATTCGGATTCTAATAAATTTGGCTTGATTCGGTTCGATTCGGTTCGGTTCGGAAATTCGGAATTCGGTGGGATGTGCTGTGTATTAGACTAGTATTATGTACTGTATATTAGGTGTAACCCATAGCAGAGTGATATAACCTAATATACTGTACAATACTAGTGTAATCCATGGCCATCCGAATCTACTAAATAAATCCGAACTAATTCGGATTTATTCGGTAAATTCAGCACTATTTTAATTCGGAAATCCGAATCGATCCGAATCCCGAATTTTACGAATTTCCGAATCGATCCGAAACGAATCGCACATGTCTACAAATAACCAGCCATTACAATAAGATAAATAACCAGCCTTTACAATAAGATAAATAACCAGCCATAACAAGTGGCTGGTTATTGCTGCCGCGAGCTCGCAGTAGCAATTAGCTCTTATAAAATTAGCCAGAGATCAGATCTCTTGTTAATTTTATAAATGTGCCTCAAATGCCTCCAAATTATGTGTTAGTTTTCTTTAAAAAAAAAAAAAAGTTGCATCAATTAAAAACAAAATATAACTGCACTTAGCAGTTTTTGGGGGCTAAAGTTGGCAGCTGGGGAGTGTTAGAAAAAACACAGCACTGAAAAGTGCCTTTACATAAGGGTCTATGGGAACTGTGTGTTCCCTGTAAATATATGCTTATATACATATATATTTATGTGTTAATATGTGTATATACACATATTAACATATTTATGTATATATATATATATATATATATATATATATATATATATATATATATATATATATATATATATATATATAAAAGCATATACATATATATATTTACATTTGCTGCACATCTTTGTGGTGCTAGTGAGAACAAGGCTCCCATTGGAGCCTATGGAAGTGTGCCTTTGTGAGCAGAAAGCTTCCATGCAATGCGAATGTGAGGTCGCATTTGCATTGCACCTCACCTGTAATACTAGGGCACATTTGTACAAATATCACTTTAGCGAAAGCAATATTTTGTGCATCACTTAAAATCTGGCCCTATATTAATATAAAAAATGTTCCTGCTCAAAAGCTTACTGTGCTCAAAGAAAAAAATTAGCATGGCTGCATTATTGGGCATATTACAAGTTGAAAGTAAAAAGTTAGAATGTGAGGGAAAAGAATATTGTGACTATGCTAACTCCATGGGGCACGCTAAAGAAATGCCTATTAATTATTGCTCATGCGCTATTGCGACATTTTGCTAGATTTACTGCACTAAAGCCAAAGGTGTGCTATGAAATTTCTTTACATTCCTATGTTCTTCACATAGAAAACAATCGGATAGATTACGAGTTTTGCGGTAAGAGGGGTACGGTGCTAACTTGCATGTTATTGTCACCACTCACTTACCTACAGCGCTGGTATTACAGGTTTTTAGAAACCCGGCATTAAAAGACAAGAAGTGAGCGTATTGAAAAATTGAGCTCCATACCGCACTCCGGTACCAGCGCTGCTTAAATCAGCAATGAGCTGGTTGTACGTGCTTGTGCACGATTTCCCCATAGACATCAATGCGGAGAGCCGGCTGAAAAAAAGTCTAACACCTGCAATAAAGCAGCGTAAAGCTCAGTAACACAGCCCCATTGATTCCTATGGGGAAACAAAATTTATGTTTACACCTAACACCCTAACATGAACCCCGAGTCTAAACACCCCTAATCTTACACTTATTAACCCCTAATCTGCCGTCCCCGACATCGCCGACACCTACATTATATTTATTAACTCCTAGTCTGCCGCTCTGGACATCGACGACACCTACATTATACTTATTAACCCCTAATCTGCTGCCCCCAACATCGCCGACACCTACATTATATTAACCCCTAATATCTCACCCCCAATGTTGCCGCAACCTACCTACACTTATTAACCCCTAATCTGCCGCTCCGGACATCGCCGCCACTATAATAAACATATTAACCCCTAAACCGCCGCACTCCCGCATCACAAACATTAGTTAAATATTATTAACCCCTAATCTGCCACCCCTAACATCGCTGCCACCTTCCTACATTTATTAACCCTTAATCTGCCGCACCCAATGTCAACGCCACTATACTAAATTTATTAATCCCTAAACCTAAGTCTAACCCTAACACCCCCTAACTTAAATATAATTAAAATAAATCTAAATAAAAATTAATATAATTAACTAAATAATTCCTATTTAAAACTAAATACTTAACTGTAAAATAAAATCTAAGCTAGCTACAATATAATTAATAGTTACATTGGAGCTATCTTAGGGTTTATTTTTATTTCACAGGCAAGTTTGTATTTATTTTAACTAGGTAGAATAGTTACTAAATAGTTATTAACTATTTACTAACTACCTAGCTAAAATAAATACAAATTTACCTGTAAAATAAAACCTAACCTGTCTTTCACTAACACCTAACCTTTCACTACAATCAAATTAATTACCTAAATTAAATACAATTAACTAAATTAAATACAAATACCTAAATTTAAAAACAAACAAACACTATATTACACAAAATAAAAAACAAATTACAAGATATTTAAACTAATTACACCTAATCTAATTGCCCTATCAAAATAAAAAAGCCCCCCCAAAATAAAAAAAACCCTAGCCTAAACTAAACTACCAATAGCCCTTAAAAGGGCCTTTTGCGGGGCATTGCCCCAAAGAAATCTGCTCTTTTGTCTGTAAAAAAAAATACAAACAACCCCCCCAACAGTAAAACCCACCACCCACATAACCAACACCCCAAATAAAACCCTAACTAAAAAAACCTAAGCTCCCCATTGCCCTGAAAAGGGCATTTGGATGGGCATTGCCCTTAACCCCTTAATGACAACAGTACTTTTCCATTTTCTGTCCGTTTGGGACAAAGGCTATTTTTACATTTTTGCGGTGTTTGTGTTTAGCTGTAATTTTCCTCTTCCTCGTTTACTGTACCCACACATATTATATACTGTGTTTTCATCATATCTTATAACTTACTATAAAAAAAATTATAAAATATGAGGAAAAAATGGAAAAAAAAACACTTTTATAACTTTTAGCCCCAAAATCTGTTACACATCTGCAACCACCAAAAAACACCCATGCTAAATAGTTTCTAAATTTTGTCCTGAGTTTAGAAATACCCAATGTTTACATGTTCTTTGGTTTTTTTGCAAGTTATAGGGCCATAAATACAAGTAACACTTTGCTATTTCCAAACCACTTTTTTTTCAAAATTAGCACTAGTTACATTGGGACACTGATATCTTTCAGGAATCCCTGAATATCCCTTGACATGTGTATATTTTTTTTTAGAAGACATCCCAAAGTATTGTTCTAGGCCCATTTTGGTATATTTCATGCCACCATTTCACCGCAAAATACGATCAAATACAAAAAATCATTCACTTTTTCACAATTTTTTTCACAAACTTTCGGTTTCTCACTGAAATTATTTACAAACAGCTTGTGCAATTATGGCATAAATGGTTGTAAATGCTTCTCTGGGATCCCGCTTCTCTGGGATCCCCTTTGTTAAGAAATAGCAGACATATATGGCTTTGGCGTTGCTTTTTGGTAATTAGAAGGCTGCTAAACTCCGCTGCGCACCACACATGTATTATGCCCAGCAGTGACGGGGTTAATTAGGGAGCTTGTAAGGCTAATTTTAGCTTTAGTGTAGTGTAGTAAACAACCCAAAGTATTGATCTAGGCTCATTTTGTTATATTTCATGCCACCATTTCACCGCCAAATGCGATCAAATAAAAAAAATCGTTCACTTTTTCAAAAACTTTTTGTTTCTCACTGAAATTATTTACAAACAGCTTGTGCAATTATGGCACAAATGGTTGTAAATGTTTCTCTGGGATCCCCTTTGTTCAGAAATAGCAGACATTTATGGCTGTGGCATTAATTTTTGGTAATTAGAAGGCCACTAAATGCCGCTGCGCACCACACTTGTATTAGGCCCAGCAGTGAAGGGGTTAATTAGGTAACTTGTAGGAAGCTTGTAGGGTTAACCTTAGCTTTAGTGTAGTATAGTAGACAACCCAAAGTATTAATCTAGGCCAATTTTGATATAGTTCATGCCACCATTTTACCATCAAATTTGATCAAATAAAAAAAATTGTTCACTTTTTCCACTAACTTTGGGTTTCTCACTGAAATTATTTACAAACAGCTTGTGCAATTATGGCACACATGGTTTTAAATGCTTCTCTGGGATCCCCTTCGTTAAGAAATAGCAGACATACAGGTACATGGCTTTGGCATTGCTTTTTGGTAATTAGAAGGCCGCTAAATGCTGCTGCGCACCACACTTGTATTATGCAGCAGTGATGGGGTTAATTAGGTAGCTTGTAGGGAGCTTGAAGGGTTAATTGTAGCTTTAGTGTAGAGATCAGCCTCCCACCTGACGCATCCCACCCCCTGATCCCTCCCAAACAGCTCTCTTCCCTCCCCCACCCCACAATTGTCCCCGTCATCTTAAGTACTGGCAGAAAGTCTGCCACTACTAAAATAAAGGCTTTTTTAATATATTTTTTAAAAAATATATATATTCTCCTGTGTAGGATCCTCCCTTAGCCCCCAATCTCCCTAATCCCCCCACAAAGAGCTCTCTAACCCACCCCCCACTAACTATTTTTCACCATTTTGGGTACTGGCAGCTGTCTACCAGTACCCAATTTGCAATCAAATGTGGCTTCTTTTTTCTTTTTTTTAAATAAACCCCACTTTTTGATCCATCCCCTCCCCTCCCAGATACCTTTTTAAAAGTAATATCACCCCTCCTCTGCCACACATTACCCCGCTCCTGTGCGCACCCGACAGTCTCTACAACCTTGGCCAGAAGTATGCCAGCGATGGGCCGCCCACCCGCATCCCTGCAGCTGCTCCCACCAACGATCGTCATCATTGCTGGCCGATGCAGAGAGGGTCACAGAGTGGCCCTCTATGCATCGGTGTGCCAAAAAAGGTATTGCAGTGATGCCTCAATATCGAGGCATCACTGCAATACCTTGAAAACGGCTGGAAGCGATCAGGATCGCTTCCACCGCTTGAAACCCCTAAGGACGTACAGGGTATGTCCTTGGTTGTTAAGGGGATAAGGGCAATGCCCATACAAATGCTCTTTTCATGGCAATGGGTAGATTAGGTTTTACTTAATTTTTATTTTGTGGGTTTGGGGGTTGGGGGCTTGTATACTGTTAGGGGGTGTTTGTTTTGTTTTGTAGCAAAAGAGCTGTTAACTTTAGGGGAATGCCCTACAAAAGGCCCTTTTAAGGGCCCTTGGTAGTTTATTATAGATTAGGCTTTTTTATTTTGGGGTGTTTTTTTTTTAAACAGGGTATTAGAATAGGAATAATTTTTATTGTTTTGGGTAATTTCGTTTTTTATTTTTTGTAATGGAGTTTTTTTATTTTTTTAATGTTAGGTTTTAGTGAAAGGCAGCTTAGGTTTTATTTCACAGGTAAGTTTGTTTTTATTGTAACTAGGTAGTTAGTAAATAGTTAATAACTATTTACTAACTAGTCTACCTAGTTAAAATAAATACAAACTTACCTGTGAAATAAAAATAAAACCTAAGCTAGCTACAATATAACTATTAGTTATATTGTAGCTAGCTTATGTTTAATTTCACAGGTAAGTTTGTATTTATATTTAAATAGGTATTATTTAGTTAATAATTGTAACTTTAATTTAGCTCTCTTTTAATTATGTTGGGGGGTGTTAGGGTTAAGTTAGGGTTAGGGTTACGGTTAGGGTTAGGTTTAGTGGTTAATATAGTTTAGTTTAGGTTGTTGCGATGTGGGGTGCTGGTGGTTTAGGGGTTAATAGGTTTTATTTAGTGGTAGTGATGTGGGAGGCCAGAGGTTTAGGGGTTAATAACTTTATTTAGTTGCAGCGATGTCAGGGAGCGGCGGAATAGAGGTAAATATATTTATTATAGGGTGGGCGATGTTGGGGTGCAGGGGAATAGGGGTTAATAACTTTAGTATTGTTTTGGGCGATATTGGGAGCGGCATATTAGGGGTTAATAGCTTTATTTAGGTGGCAGCGATATCAGGAGCAGCAGATTAGGGGTTAATAAGTTTATGTAGGTGCCGGCGATGTCGGGGGTAGCAGATTAGGGGTGATTAGACGTGAGGTTTATGTTAGGGTGTTAGGTTTAAACGTATCTTTTTTTTCCCCATAGACATCAATAGGGCTGCGTTACGGAGCTTTTCATTCCGCAATCACAGGTGTTAGGTTTTTTTCTGACACCTTCTTTCCATTGATGTCTATAGGCAAAGCGTGCACAAGCACGTCAAAACAGCGCTTGTATTGTGTGCGGTATAGAGCTCAACACAACCATATCGCACGCACAAGCCGGCTGTTTGAAAACATGTAATGGCTGCACTATAGGGGGTGAAATAACGCAACTTTTGTTACATTTGTTAAATTCCCTATAGCGTGCATAACTTGTAATCTACCTGTATGTTTTTTATTAAAAAGTGTATATATTAGTGTAATACATTTTTTTTATGTGTTTTAGATGTGTTTTTTTAAACTTTTTTTAACCCTTAAGGTTAGATTTATTAAGCTGCAATCTACCCCCTTAGTTTCTAGATCACTGTAAACAATAGTTAAGAAGCAGCGGTCACAAGACCGCTGTTTCTTAACTCATCCACAACTTCTAAGGCGACGGACAGCAATTATCCGATCGGGATGATTGACACCCCCTGCTAGCGGCCGATTGGTTAGTGAATGTGCAAGGGGCAGCATTGCACAAGCATTTCACTAGAAATGCTTGTGTAATGATAAATGCCGACAGCAGATCATGTCTGTCCGACAGTTGTTAAATCGGCCCCCTACACTTTACTTCAGGTCTTAAGTCGTGCTAATTATTCTACTTCAGTTCGGCTGTCGCTCGAGTGCAACTTATAACTTTCAACTTGTAATATGAGCGCAAGTTAATGTGTTAATACTGTATGTTTTCTATTGAATGAATATACCACGCTAACCCTCCTCTGGTAAATGCCCTATACCATTGATGTGTAATATTAGTGCAGTCCACTGGTATTGAATGCTTTCTCTGGTGCATAAATAAAAAAATGTATCTGACTTTAATGCAAAATGCACACAACAGTTATCAGCATTTTTATAACAGGGACTAATACTACTAAACCACTGGTTGCTGGACGTTTTTTACACGTGTAATGTAAAGTCGAAGCACTGAACTTCATCAATCAAACATCAGTTAGCAATATGGTTTTATTGTTATTTTGCAGCTGTGTTTATTTATAACGGGCACTCCTATTATTTCACATTAAAAAACTAGTCTAGGAAATGATCATATCTCTGGGGTTTTTTGTTTTTTACATTTATTAGCCTTTTGTATTTCATTTTTTAACCATAAAAAGATAGAATCTTCTGCATACATAAAATACAATATCTAGTAGCAATATACTAAAAATCCAATTAGATAAGGATCTGTCCAGACATAACATTCCCTCTGGCATTTATTAAATTGCATTTTCTGATATCTCTTGGTATTTCCAATCCACTCATGTCGTCATGTCTTACTTCATTGTTTATTTTTAAAGGGACATTATCCCAAAATTAAATCCCACATAAAGGGCCAGATTACAAGTGGAGCGCTAAATATCGCTTTGATGAAAGTGAAATTAGCGCTCCACTGTGTAATACCAGCGCATGCTAATATGTGCCAGTATTAAAACTTTTCAGCAATTTGAACATGGCCTCATGTTTGCATCATAACTTCAGCGCCAGCAAAAGGGGTAAGTCGCGCAACGAAATATAAATATATATGTGTATGCTGATACACATATTAACACATAAATATATATGGATATAAGCATATACATATATATCTACTGGGAACACACAGTCCCTATAGACCGCAATGTAAAGGCACTTTTCGGTGCCAAACTTTTTCTAACACCCCACTCCCACCAACTTTAGCCCCAAAATACTGCCTAGTACAGTAATTTTATTAAAAAATAAAAATGCTGCCATCTTTATTTTTTTAATAAACTACACTAGACATTATTTTGGGGCCATTTGGAGATCTCTGGTTAATTGTATAAGTGCTAATTCCTACCGCAAACTTGCGGTAGCAATATGAACTTTGTCCTCTTAAGAAAGTCTGCACCCTAGTGGACGAAACACGTAGAGGTGTGCTGAGCTCCGCGAGCATCCATAGCCCTTCGAGTGGAAAACAGCTGGCGGTGTAAGCAGCAGTTTCAAAATAACGTTGAGTAAACTGGACGCCTCTGAGTACCCTAATAGAACGCCAGTTGGTCAGAGAAGGGAAGGAAAATAGAGCGGTGTGGGACAGCACGGTTTGGATGATTTGAGTTTATGTTTTTGGATCAATAAAAGTTTAACATTGTAAGTGCAACACTGTAGCACTTTTGTACATTATTTGAAATATTACACATGAGTCCGATTGCACTTGTTTCTTTTTCAGAACGAAATGCGGTAGCAATAACCAGCTACTTGTAATAGCTGGTTAATTTTCTTGCTCCCGCAAAAGATAATTTAGCGCTCCACTTGTAATCTAGCCCAAAAATGTTCAATTATGGATAGTAAAACAGCAATGTGCATTATTTATGTTGGCTGTTTTTTGGATTATATCTTTGACAATTATACTTTGTTCATTCTCCCAAGATAGACTGGTTTAATTAAAGGGGCAGTCTAGTCAAAAAATAATCTTTCATGATTTAGATAGGGCATGCAACTTTAAACAACTTTCCAATTTATTTTTATCATCAAATTTGCTTTGTTCTCTTGGTATTCCTTGTTGAAAGTTAAATCCAGAAAGCTATGCTATTTTCTATGCCCTTGAAGGCCACCTCTTATCTCACTGCATCATAACAGTTTTTCATGGATAGACAGTGCTAGTTGATGTGTGCCATACAGATAACATTGTGCTCACTCAAATGGAGTTATTTATGGGGCAACATGAATTGGTTAAACTGCAAGTAGTAGTAGTGGCATCTCTGTTTCTTTCTTTTAAAAAAACAATGCTCACTCCTTAATATACTCGGTATTAAAAGGTACAAATTGGTCTCAGTGGGCAGGCTGTTTTCCCAGAGTGAAAGAGAGGCTGGAGACCAGTTGGCATGGCTGACTGCCTGCAAAGAGACACACCGCCTCCTGTATCATGTGACAGCCATCAACCAATTACTTTATTAAATATGAATATTGCAACTGAGGAGAGGACGTGCAGCGGCAGAGCTCCTGCCTATTCAAATACAAAAGTTATTTTCCTGCACTAAAAAGTTATCTTTCTGAGCCTAATATCCCGGTAAAAGACTTTTTAGACGTCTATGTTGGTCTCCCCCTCTCTGTGTCTGCCGCCCCGCCAGACGAGCTTCAAAGACTGCACATAGAGCTCCAATCTTACCGATTGTCCTGCGGAGGATCCCTCTGCTGTTTTCCTGCCCGGCGTCTGCCCCCCCCCTCCCCCACCGGTGCTGCGCGGGAGGGAGCTGGGCCCGGCCTCGGATCGGGGTCCCGGTGTGGGGGCTGTTCTTCTTGTCTTCTGGTGTCCGGTGCAGTGCTGCTTTCTCCCCTCCCACTGGTGCTATGCGAGGGGAGTTGATTCTGATCACTGCTCAGGTCTGAGGAGCGGGAGGTGCTGGAGACGGTCTCCCTCTGGTCTGAACTGTTCTTCAGGTATTTGGAGGCTGACGACGGAATCGGTGGGCGGCTAGACAGCACATAAAGGGGTGAGTTTTTCTTTAGTACTGTGTTCTTGGCATATCTTGTGGTGGTACCAACTGGCAAGCCGTTGAGGAGGTCTCTTAGAAGGGGGCAGAGGAGAAGAACGGAGTGGGTAAATGAACTCTAGTGGCTGGACATGGCTGGTTTGAAGGGCCACTGAGCGAGACATTTTAAAAAAGATAATTTGATATAGTTGCCTTCATTGGCCGGGGCCGCTGAAAAAAGCCCTTCATTTGCTACTATCTGTGAAAGTATAGCTTGGGTTAAGATTATCTGAAAAAGCTGGCCAAATTGAGCACAACTTGGGGAGATCGTAGTAGGCCTGATAGGAGTACCGGAGGCTCCTCCAGGAAACACCGCGGCTGCGGCCTATACTGGAACTCGCGACTGGCCGATTTCAACCCTCAAACAAAACTAAACACTATTGCCATCTATATGATATCCATCAATAAAATGCAGGGGTAAGGGGATTAGTGGCCAGATACCCTACCTGTGCTAGCTGTCTACACTAAACTGCAAACTGAGATCCAGTAAAGGAGCCAATACCCTTATTTGCCCCTTTTCCCACTGCTTTCTCTGGGAAAATATAAAGACTAACTAATCCCGCCAGCAATGTCTCAGGTCCTTAAAAACAAAAAAAAGACATCAACTAGATCTAAAAATTCTGTTGCTGATCACTTCAAACCTAAGGATTCAACTGCTATTAGGGGCCCTGTATCGCCTCATTCAGGTCAAGAGGGTTCTGACAGTACTAACTCCTCCATATCCCAGCAGCAGGAGGAAGAAATGGAACTTACAACCAGGTCAGATATAGTGGATACTCTATCTAAGAGGTTAAATGACCTGCAAGATAATCTGACATCTACCATTAAATCCTCAGTGGCAGACCTCAAAAAAGACCTCGCAGAAATGAGAGAGAGGACTGAAGCGCTTGAGCGCAAGCAGGAGGACTTGGTGATTGAGCAGCAGAATATAATTGTTCACTCTCAAAACCTTGCAGATTATGTCTCAGAAATAGAACAGAAGGTGGCGGACCTAGAGGATAGGTCGCGCCACAATAATGTTAGATTTAGAGGCATTGCTGAGGAGATCCTACAGGCCGACTTAGAGACATTTGTCAAGAAATTCTGTGTCTTATTAGCACCCCCCTCAGATCCGAATGACATGCTAATTGACAGAGTCCATAGGATCCCCAGGAGTAGGAATGCTCCCAAAGACAAGCCCAGAGACGTAATTGCAAGGTTTCACTTTTTTACTTACAAAGAGCAACTCATGAGGGCAGCTTTTTCCAAACCTCAACTTTCTGAGCATCTGAGACAGATCCAAGTATTTCCAGATCTATCACAGTTCACCCTTCAGAAAAGGAGCACCTTTCGCCAGCTTACACAATGCCTTCGTTCAAGAGGCTTAAAGTACAGATGGGGTTATCCAACTAAACTCATCATCCATCGAGAGGGATCTCTGGTTACAGTGGACTCTCCAGCGATGGGTGAAGATCTCTTGAAAAAATGCGATCAAGTAGACAACCATGCTGCCCATTCTCCTTCCAGGCCCTTACAGCTAAGGCCTACAGCTGATCAATGGAATCCCCTTCCTCAACGTCTTCAGTCTAGTAAAAGGAATTTAGCTTTCAGGGACTCCTCTCCAGGATAATCTGATAAGTATCCATTCTAACTGTTGCACTTTGTAGTGTATGATTTTTTTTTCCCAGGGCTATTTCAGTGACGATTCTTTTGGCAATCGCCCCCCTGGAAGTTATTTTGCGATATCTGTTACAAAACTATTCCTGTATGCTGTGGGAGACTTTGGGAAAGAATGTATTTTTTTTTGGTTGATTTTTTATATTTTTCCTTTTTTTTTTTTTTTTTTTATATGTATTGTCTTTAAATTTGTTTTTGTAATAAGTATATTATATGCTTCCCTATATAATACTGTTGCCTCACAGTGGATGAACCTAGGACTTGCTTTCCCTGCCAGTTTTTACAGTATATGCCAACTGGGTTTTTACTAAGGTGGCTACAACTTCCTTGAGAGAGGATGTAGAGTTCCGGCTCTGAAAGCAACCCACTGGGGACCCATTGTGTGAGATTTGGAGATATGCTTGTTTACTGTTTTTATTTTTTTTCCTTTTTTTTTAATTTTTTTTTATGTCCATCAAAGCTATTTAAATTTCTCAGATCTTATCAAATTGTAATTCATATGTCCCAAATTCACAGTTATTTTCTTTTGTTTATAACTTTTAGATAGCTGTGGTTACGGCTTTGTTTTTGGACCTAGATATAGTAACATGTGGCCTAATATTTAGCCCCTCTGGCTCGGTATGCCCCATATGTGATGTTGTTGTGTTTGGCTCTGGGGTGGACCCAATAGTTAGATGCTGCGGAGATTATGTACTACCTAGATATCCACTTTCTTTTACACTTACTACCATACTAGATTACTTTAGAATACCCAATGTGAAGCCTTTGCAATTTAAATATTAACATAGATATCTGTTCCCTACTGGGAAATCTATAGTTTTTTCTATATAATTTTATTTACACTATAAAGTCTCAGCCCTGAGTCACTTGTTCTATTTTTTTATAGTTAATGCACATACTTAATGTTTACATAGCACATATAAGTGGGTCTCAGGTCTGTATGTCTAATATTTTAAATGTTTTATCTGTCAGATTGTTGATAGACAGTCTTAAAAATTATGTTTTGATCTCCTCACCGGAGTGAGGGGTGCATGGAGGTCACCCTGCGACACTTGTGGCGGGGTTGTTTCTGTATACTGTCCACTTATGCTGTGGGAGAATTTGGGGAGGAGTGTATTTTCTTGGTTCACTTTTTTATAGTTTTTTTCACTTTTTGCGCACAGTTTTTTTATAAAGTGTTATAATGTATTGATTTTAAATTTGTTTTTGCAATGAGTATATTACATGTTTTTCTGTATAATATTGCTGACTCACAATGGATGAACCTAGGACTTGCTTTCCTTGCCAGTTTTACAGCATATGCCAACTAGGTCCTTATTAGAGTGGCCACAATTTTCTCGAGAGAGGATTTTAGGGTCTGGCTCGGAAGGTAACCCACTGGGGACCCATTGTGCGAGTCCTGATAAACGTTTGTCCACTGTTAGTATTTAGTTCACTAAAGTTGTTCAAAATGCCCAGATCCTCTTAAATTGTAGTTTATATGTCCCACTGTTACAGTTATTCTCCTTGGTTTATAAATTTTTGGATAGCCGTGGTTTTGGCTCTGCTCCTGGATCTAGATACAGCACATGTGGCCTTATATGTAGCCTCTCTGGTTTGCTATGCCTCATATGGGATGTTGTTGTGCCTCGCTTTGGGGCGGACCCAACGGCTAGATGCTGCCGAAATCATGCACGACCTAGATACCCACTTTTTCCTACACTTATCACACTAGATCATTTTAGAATACCCAATGTGAACAGTTGATTTAATTGTATTCATTACAAATTTTGGCCACCTTAAATGCACTCAGCTTGGTGGTACATCTATAATACAATATGGGAATCCTTTGGAAATAATGAGAGTAAACTATTAAATTACTTACTAATAATTACACTCCACAACTAGGAGGAGCATTTGCACTTATTAATATAATATTTTTTTTATTTTTCTTTACTTTAATAAAAGTTAAGTTTTAAATACTTCCATACTTTGCTCACTATCAAATATACAAATGAAACATTGTGAGTGCTATATTTGTACTCTCTTTTTTCCAGCCATTTCAGCTGAATCATTTGTTAATTTCAGACCAGTACAAGCACCTATCCCTAATTGATATAACTTTTTTTTTTTTAAATTTACATATAAAGTGATAGTTTATATAATTAATGTAGTGCCATTGGTAACCACTCCAATACTAAAATGCAAGTCTGTCAAATGAACTGAAATAAGGGGGCAGTCTGCACAGGCTTAGATACAAGGTAATCACAGAGGTAAAGTATATTAATATAACAGTGTTGGTTATGCAAATCTGGGGAATTGATAATAAATGGATTATCTATCTTTTAAAACAATAAAAATTCTGGAGTAGACTGTCCCTTTAAGTATCCTTGCAACATGCTACATTGTGATTGTCTAGATCAGTGCAGAAGCTCACTTTTATCGATCCTTATTTAGACAAAAAATACAAATATATTTAATATATAAAAATATACAGGTACAAAACCCTTTATCCAAACTGATTGGGACTATAAAAGTTTTCTATTTCAGAATATTTATATATTTACATCTGGAAAATTGGACAGTTTGGAGAGTGGATGGGACTAAGTGTAAACAACAATATATTGTGTCATTGAGGCAATATTTACTTAATACAGTTTATACATACAACCTAAAGGTAGTTTATATAATTTTTAATATGTTTGTATAAATAGTACATTCACAAAGCTAGTCCAGTACTGTAATCAGATAATAGTTGTTGTTTTAAATAAATAAAATTTGCATTTTTAGAAAACACAAATGAAAACCAATTCTGTTTATTAGAGACAATCATGCAGATACAATAGCACACTGGTAAACAGAACAATAGTTCTGTTTACCAGTGTTGGGATAACTAAGAACCATTAAGACTAAAATCACTCTGATAATCAGTAAAAATTCACTTCCAATAAGAAGTCCAGATCCAATAAAACAAGGTAAAGTCTCCATTTTTATATGTAAGAATATCTAAAATAAGAAAACAAGCAAACATTCAAAATGTAACAATTAACGAATAAAGCCAATCATCAGACACAATTTTTCTTGGCTCTTTCTGAGAGGGCTCCAGAAGGGAGCCATGTAGTGTTAGAGTCAGATTATTAACTGAGGAACAGGGAGAGAGACAAGAAAAAATAAATTAATAAATATTTATATTTAACCCCTTAATGACCGGACCATTTTTCAATTTTCTTACCCTTAATGACAATGGCTATTTTTACATTTCTGCAGTGTTTGTGTTTAGCTGTAATTTCCCTCTTACTCATTTACTGTACCCACACATATTATATACCGTTTTTCTCGCCATTAAATGGACTTTCTAAGGATACCATTATTTTCATCATATCTTATAATTTCCTATAAAAAAATATAAAATATGAGGAAAAAATTGAAAAAAACACACTTTTTCTAACTTTGACCCCCAAAATCTGTTACACATCTACAATCACCAAAAAACACCTATGCTAAATAGTTTCTAAATTTTGTCCTGAGTTTAGAAATACCCAATGTTTACATGTTCTTTACTTTTTTTGCAAGTTATAGGGCCATAAATACAAGTAGCACTTTGCTATTTCCAAACAACTTTTTTTCAAAATTAGCGCTAGTTACATTGGAACCCTGATATCTGTCAGGAATACCTGAATATCCCTTGACATGTATATATATTTTTTTAGAAGACAACCCAAAGTATTGATCTAGGCCCATTTTGGTATATTTCATGCCACCATTTCACCGCCAAATGTCATCAAATAAAAAAAAAAGTTCACTTTTTCACAAATTTTGTCACGAACTTTAGGTTTCCCACTGAAATTATTTACAAACAGCTTCTGCAATTAAGGCACAAATGGTTGTAAATGCTTCTTTGGGATCCCCTTTGTTCAGAAATAGCAGACTTATATGGCTTTGGGGTTGCTTTTTGGTAAGTAGAAGGCCGCTAAATGCTGCTGCGCACCACACGTAAATTATGCCCAGCAGTTAAGGGGTTAATTAGGTAGGTTGTAGGGAGCTTGCATGGTTAATTTTAGCTTTAGGGTAGTGTAGTAGACAACCCCAAGTATTGATCTAGGCCCATTTTGATATATTTTATGCCACTATTTCACCGCCAAATGCGAGCAAACAATTAAAAAAAAATTCATTTTTCACAATTTTAGGTTTCTCACTGAAAGTATTTACAAACAGCTTGTGCTATTATGGCACAAATTGTTGTAAAAGCTTCTTTGGGATCCCCTTTGTTCAGAAATAGCAGACATATATGGCTTTGGCATTGCTTTTTGGTAATTAGAAGGCCACTAAATGCTGCTGCGCACCACACGTAAATTATGCCCAGCAGTGAAGGGGTTAATTAGGTAGGTTGTAGGGAGCTTGCAGGGTTAATTTTTGCTTTAGGGTAGAGATCAGCTTCCCACCTGACACATCCCACCCCCTGATCCCTCCCAAACAGTTCTCTTCCCTCCCCCACCCCACAATTGTCCCCGCCATCTTAAGTACTGGCAGAAAGTCTGTCAGTACTAAATAAAAGGAGTTTTTCTTTTTTTTAATAAAAAAAAATAAAATGTTTTAGCTGTGATGGACCCCTGCCTTAGCCCCAACCTCCATGACCCCCCCCCCCCAGCTCTCTAACCCTCTCCCCTACCTAATTGCCGCCATCTTGGGTACTGGCAGCTGTCTGCCAGTACCCAATTTGCCCCAAAAACAAGTGTTTTTTTTATCTTTTTTGCAATTTTTAATGTTTTCTGTAGTGTAGCAGCCCCCCACAATACCCCAACCCCCTCCCAGATCCTTATATATTTATTTTTTTTAATTCTTTTTTCCCCCCTCTTCCCTCCTCATTGGTGTCAGTGGCCAGCTAATCGCGCGCGCGCTCCCACCCACCAACGAACCGGCACCATCGCTACCGGTGCAGAGAGGGCCACAGAGTGTCTCTCTCTGCATCGGAGTCTTCTGAAAAGGTATTGCAGGATGCCTCCATATGGAGGCATCACTGCAATACCCTGAGAGCTGCTGGAAGCGATTGCGATCGCTTCCAGCACTCTCTTAGACAACTGACGTACCAGGTACGTCTATTGTCATTAACTGGTTGTTAATGCATGACGTACCTGGTACGTCAGTTGTCATTAAGGGGTTAATTTTATTTTTAAAGAAAAATGAAAAATTCTGAATTTTAGAATAATTCTGGATTTTGGGGATTTATACCTGTATTAATAGCATTTCTAAAATAGGAGGATTCTGAAAGTTTGCATTCCTAAGCCCTAAATAAAACCAAAGGGGGATCACCATTAATAAACAAAAGGAAATACATTACCCCTACTCCACATGCCCGATGTCTTGGGGTCACACTTGACTCAGATCTTTCTTTCACTCCTCCCATTCTGTCCTTGGCTAAAGCCTGCCGCCTCCACCTTAAAAACATCTCTAAAATTAGACATTTCTTTACACAAGACACAACTAAGATTTGAATCCATTCTCTCATCATTTCCCACCTCGACTACTGCAACTTCATCCTCTTTGGTCTCCCTAGCTGCCGCCTAACTCCTTTACAATCCATAATGAATGCCTCTGCCAGGCTCATCTTCCTTACACATCACTCTTAATCTGCTGCACCTCTCTGCCAATTCCTTCACTGGCTTCCTCTTGCCTCCAGGATTAAACACAAAATTCTCACTCTGACATACAAAGCCCTCAACTGCACTGCACCCCCCTACATCTCAGACCTTGTCTCCAGATACTCTTCCTCTTGTTCCCTTTGCTCTGCTCACAATCTCCTACTCTCCTCCTCTCTTGTAATCTCCTTACATTCCCGTTTACAAGACTTCTCCAGAAGTCCTATCTTATGGAACTCTTTGCCTTGCTCCACAAGACTCTCCACTAGTTTTGAAAGCTTTAAGCGCTCACTAAAGACTCTACTATTCAGGGATGAATACAACCTACACTAACCTTTCCTAAATCCATTGTTATCCCTTTGAACCCCTTAGCATGTAAGCCTATGAGCCCATCTGTTTGTAGATCACCTTCATAAGAGCCGACTACAACAGTGCAACTCTCGGCAGGGCCCTTTACCCATTTAATCCCTATAAATATTATCTTGTATACTGCATATGTTTACAGCACTGCAGAATCTGTTGGCGCTCTACAAATACCTGATAATAATAATAATAATAATAATAATAATAATAATAATAATAATAAAAAGGGACAGCCACAACACTAAAATTCTTATTGTTTAAAATGTTAAATAACGCCTTTACTACCAATTCCCCGGCTTTGCACAATCAGCATTGTTATATTTGTTAAGATTACTGCAGCTTTAACTGTATCTTTGCACTAACCTTGTCTCATAATTATATGTTATAAGTGCTGCAACTTTAAGCTCAGCTGACCACACCCTCTGGGTGTGTCTGGGTCTCTGTGACATCATCAGAAGCCATGTTTAGTTTTACTGAAGAACCTGTTAGTAAAGAAGTCATGTGGTTGTAGCTGAATAAAAGTTTGACTAAAGTACCTGCTGCAGAGTCTCAGTGATATGTGCAAGACACAAGGTAACAGCACAGAACTGAATGTTCTACTCCTGACTACACAGAGAACATGGATTCCAAAAATACAGCAGCACTACAAAAAGTGTAATTCTTAATCAAAGGTTTATTGCAGAATCAGCAAACAGCAGCAACGTTTCGGACTTACATGTCCTTATTCATGCTATGCACACATAATTTCCTTTATAACTTTTAAAACATCAGTGGACACACCTCCTAAATTAATTAATCAATTACATTCATCATATGTTTATAAATATTTTAACACAAAGACTAAAGTGTGAACACTAATCTATATTAAAACCTAATGCCTAGATTACGAGTTATGTGTTATGAGGGGTGCGTTGCTAACTTGCAGTTTATTGTCACCGCTCACTTTCCTGCAGCGCTGGTATTACAGGTTTTTATCAACTCGGCATAAACAGGCAAGAAGTGAGCGTAGAGCAAAATTGTGCTCCACACTGCACTCCAATACCAGCGCTGCTTAAGTGAGTGTTGAGCTAGTTATATGTGCTCGTGCACAATTTCCCCATAGACATCAATGGGGAGAGCCGGCTGAGAAAAGTCTAACACCTGCAAAAAAGCAGTGTAAAGCTCAGTAACGCAGCCCCAGTGATTCCTGTGGGGAAACTAAAGTTATGTTTACACCTAACACCCTAACATGAACCCCGAGTCTAAACACCCCTAATCTTACACTTATTAACCCCTAATCTGCCGCCCCAACATCGCCAACACCTACATTATATTTATTAACCCCTAATCTGCCGTTCCGGACATCGCCGCCACCTACATTATACTTATTAACCCCTAATCTGCTGCCCCAACATCGCCGACACCTACATTATATTTATTAACCCCTAATCTGCTGCCCACAACATCGCCGACACCTACATAATGTTATTAACCCCTAATCTGCCGCTCCAACGTCGCTGCCGATATACTAAATGTATTAACCCCTAACCCTAAGTCTAACCCTAACCCCCCCTAACCTAAATATAATTAAAATAAATCTAAATAAAACCTACTATTATTACCTAAATTATTCCTATTTAAAACTAAATACTTACCTGTAAAATAAACCCTAAGATAGCTACAATATAACTAATAGTTACATTGTATCTAGATTAGGGTTTATTTTTATTTTACAGGCAAGTTTGTATTTATTTGTATTTATTTTAACTAGGTAGAATAGTTACTAAATAGTTATTAACTATTTAATAACTACCTAGCTAAAATAAATACAAATTACACTAAATACAAATAAGTTACACTAACACCTAACACTACACTACAATTAAATAACTTACCTAAATTAAATACAATTAAATAAATTAAATACAATTAGCTAAATTACAAAAAAAAAAAAACACTAAATTACAGAAAATAAAAAAAACAAATTACAAGATATTTAAAATAATTACACCTAATCTAAGAGCCCTATAAAGGGCCTTTTGCTGGACTTTGCCCCAAAGAAATCAGCTCTTTTACCTGTAAGAAAAAATACAAACAACCCCCCCCAACAGTAAAACCCACCACCCACACAACCAACCCCCCAAATAAAAGCCTAACTAAAAAAACCTAAGCTCCCCATTGCCCTGAAATGTGCATTTGGATGGGAATTGCCCTTAAAAGGGCATTTAGCTCTATTGCAGCCCAAAGCCCTAACCTAAAAAAAAACAACACCCAATACACCCTTAAAAAATCCTAACACTAACCCCCGAAGATTCACTTACCGGGAGAAGTCTTCATCTAAGCGGCAAGATGTCCTCAACGAAGCAGGCAGAAGTGGTCCTCCAGTTATATAAATAACCCCACACGGACATTTTAGCAGATAAATCGCATACACTGTATTGCATGAAAAATAACCATTAATTGAAAATTTACGACCTGTTTGTGGATGTACAAAAACAGATCCTTGAATCATGCTGTTACAATGGGAGCAACCTGAACAAGGGTAACACCAATTATTCTTTTCAGATATAAATCCCTGTTTCCTCTTCTTGGATGAACCAATATCAGCTTTAACCAAAACATCTCTTAAATTATTTCCCCTTTTATATGCAGGCATGGGATAGTCTTGAAATTCTAAAACATTAGGATTACAATTCCTTAATATATACCAATGTCTACGGATGATTTTCTGTATTTGTAAACTCATCTTGTTGTATTTGGACACAAATACTAATCTCTGATTTTTATTATCTCTCAGTTTATCTCTCAGTCTTGTTTACAGGGTTTAAGTAGTGCAGCTCTAGGGATATCTAAAACACTTTTGATTTCTTGTTCAATCAGTTCTCTCCGATATCCTCTCTCCAAGAAAAAAATACCCATTTCTTTGAGTCTTTGTTTGCTTCTCTTATCATCTGATACTATGCGGCGAACCCGTGACAGCTGACTCTTAGGCAGGGAATTCTTCAAGGATTGAGGGTGGGCACTATTAGCTAATAGCATTTAATTTTTATCTGTGCTCTTCTTATACAAATCAACTTTAAGTCTTCCATTTTCTTTGATAACCAAAGTATCGAGAAAGGCTAAGCTTTCTTCATTATAGACCAAACTAAATTTGATCCAAGAAGTAGCACCATTTAGTGTAACCACAAATTGCAATAGGCTTGCAATGTTGCACAGTCATATGCCAAATATATCGTCGATATAGTGCCACCAAGTGGTGCCATACTGTTGAAACAATTCATTTTCATATACTGATATTTTTTCATATACATTCAAACATATATTGGCATATGTAGGGGCAACATTGAAGCCCATTGCAGTGCCGTGCAATTGCAGGTAAAACTGATCTTGGAATAAAAAGTAATTGCACCTCAAAATTATGTCAAGTAATTTTGTGATGAATTCTCTTCCATCATCAGTATAAACTTTTGAACCCGCAATCACTTTATTTACAGCACCCACACCTCCATCATGACTAATGGAAGTGTAGAGACTAGAGACATCCAAGCTGTACAAAATACATTTGTCTAGAGGAACAGAAATATCCTCCAATTTATTCAAAAAATCCCCAGTATCTCTGAAATATGATTGGGACTCCAACACAAACCTCCTAAGTATATGATCCAAATATATTGAAATATTCGAGAACACACAGTCAACCCCTGCCACAATAGGGCGTCCTGGAGGTTCTTTCAACTGTTTATGTACTTTTGGCAGTGTATATATTACTTGTGTCCTCGGATATTTAATTATCAAAAATTCCTTTTCTTCCTCCCCAATAATACCTTGTTTAACAGCTGTGTTGATACAGGAATTTATTTCCTTTTGAATTTCATTAAACAGGATTAAACATGATGGGCTGATACACTTCTCTGTCTGATAACTGAAGATTAATCTCAGCAATATAATATTCTTTACTTTGAACCATTGTGGCTCCGCCCTTATCGGCTGGTTTTATCACGATCTTATCACTATTTTTAATTTTCATTAGACCTTCCCTTTCTTTTTTAGAAAAATTCACAACCATGTTAAATCTCCCGTAGCTACTTACTTTATGCAGGCTGGCCATAACATAAGACAGTTAAGGTTTCAAATAATAGATCATGTCTCCCCTTTAAGACGGGGGGGGGGGGGGTCAATAGAGAGCAATATCTAAAACAAAGAGAATCCTTTTGGATTTTTCATCTTAATTGCATTATACCAACGGGTATGAACAAAGATTATGACCTCTCAGTGTTCCTGGCACATGATAATTCCTCCTTGTCTGTTAATTTACTTTGGTTTTAATATAGATTAGTGTTCACACTTTAGTCTATGTGTTAAAATATTTATAAACATATGATGAATGTAATTGATTAATTAATTTAGGAGGTGTGTCCACTGATGATTTAAAAGGTGTAAAGGAAATGATGTATGCATAGCATGAATAAGGACATGTAAGTCCGAAACGTTGCTGCTGTTGTTTGCTGATTCTGCAATAAACATGTGATTGAGAATTACACATTTTGGAGTGCTGCTGTATTTTTGGAATCCTTGGATATCACTTTGGGGTTGTGTGGTCCCCTGCTGCAGCTTTACACCCAGCTTCAGGTGTGTGCTGGACTATCTTTTTGTATTTTACACAGAGAACATAACAGCTGGCGACAAGGATCTGTAGTCTGACCCTATAATGGCACTTATTGGCACCTTACCTGTGTTTTCACCAGATAAAGACAGATGGGACACATGGATTGAACAGTTTGAGCTATATTGTACAGCAAATAACATAGGAGGTGATAAGCAAGTGGCTGTGTTTCTGACAAATATAGGTTCAGCAGCTTACACTACATTAAGGGACATTCTCTCACCAGATAAACCTAATGCTAAACCTCTGTCTGACCTGATCTGCCTGTTATCGGACCATTACCTACCTAAGCCTCTAGAGATAGCAGAACGCTTTAAGTTTTACACAAGCAAGCAATTGCAGCATGAGGATATTAAAACTTATCTGATCAGTTTAAAGAAACTAGCAAGTAGCTGCAGATTTGGGGATTATTTAAACACTGCTTTACGTGATATGTTTGTTATTGGACTCATGGACTGTACTGTACAAAAGAGACTATTAGCAGAGGATGATTTAACATTAAAGCATGCTATAGAGATAGCTACACTTGCTACTAAAGATGCACAAACAGTCCAGACCCCAGCACAGGGAGTTTGTGATAAGGAAAAAGAAGTAGATGTTTTTCATACAAGTATGCACCTAAATAAACAGTTTCCAGCTAGACAAGGGTCACAGACAGCCTGTTACAGATGTGGTGACAAAAACCACACAGCAAATACCTGCAGGTTTAAGAACAGCACCTGCTGTGGGTGTAGGAAGATTGGTCATACAAAGAGAGTGTGCAGAAGTTCCTTAGACAGAGATAAAAGTAAAAAAGGCAGCAAGTCATGTGCAGCTTTTCATGTGCAAGTAGATACACCACACACTAATTCAGAGGAAGACATACCATTATACAAATTACAGATCTACAGCCTTGAAAATAAAATTCCAGAACTGCAAGCAAAGGTGAATAGAGATGGCAAACCTCTCATTATGAAAGTTGATACAGGAGCAGCAGTCTCTGTTATCACAGCTGCTGATTGGAACCACCTGAGACTAAGGCAACTAATTGTTCCAACAGCTGTCACTATGCAAACATTTGTAAATGAAATAATGAAGCCTATTGGGTGTGTATCACCTACAGTGACATTTAATGGTATAACTAAAAAACTACGCCTCTACATTTTACTTTGTTTGGTAGATCCTGGATCCAAGCATTGGGCATGCCAAAGTTACCACAACAGTTACCTCTTAATAAACTACTGGACCAAAGTGGCAATTCAAATTCTACTTGGATTAATTCACTAAAGCACAAATATATGACTGTATTTGATGGGACCCTAGGTTTAGCAAGCAGATTCAGCTTCACTTAAAAGAAAATGCTATTCCAAAATTTTGTAAACCAAGAGTTGTAACATTTGCACTTAAACCTAAAACTGAAGCAGAGCTAGAAAGACTACAAAATCAGGGGATTATTGTGTCAGTTTCTAGCAGTGAATGGGCTTCCCAAATAGTTCCTGTCAGAAAATAAAATGGGGACATTCACATAATTTCAGAGTGGGCCTTAACCCTCAATTACTTGTGGATCAGTATCCTTTACCACGGAATGAAGAATTGTTTAGTTGTCTGGCAGGTAGTGAAAAATTTACAAAAATTGACTTGCATCAAGCGTACTTACAGTTAGAGGTACATCCAGACTCCAGACACCTTTTAACTATCAACACTCACAAAGGACTTTTTCAGTATACGCGGATGGTGTTTGTAATTGCTCCAGCACCTGCAATGTTGCAACGGATAATAGATGAGATCTTGGCTGGTATTCCACATACCCACTGTATTTTAAAAGAAATGCTTATCACTGGTGAAAATGATGCTGCTCATAAAGCCAATAATGAAGCTGTTTTACAGCGCCTACAGAAATTCGGACTGAAAGTAAACATGGAAAAGTGTGAGTTCTTCCGTGAGAGTTTAGAATATTGTGCACATGTAGGGGACAAGACTGGTCTTCAACTACTGAAAAAAATTAAAGCACTGGTTCATGCTCCAACCTCTGTTAATGTATCCCAGCTATGTTCTTATTTAGGGTTGCTCAATTACTATCACAGATTTTTAACAAATTTGGCTAATTTACTATATCCACTACACTGCCTTTTAGATGGTAAAAACCAGTGGGCCTGGACTGACTTATGTACACAGGAATTTGAATGCTCTAAGCAACTTCTTCTGCAATCAAGACTCCTTGTCCACTATGACCTTAAGAAGCCTTTGGTACTAGCCTATGATGCTTCACCATATGGTTTGGGTGCAGTACTTTCACACATTATGCCTGATGGTTCTGAACGTCCTGTGTCTTTTGTGTCCAGATCTCTAACTCCATCTGAGAGAAATTATGCCCATATTGATTGGGAAGCTTTACCAATAATTTGGGCTGTGAAGAAATTCCACATTTATATTTATGGCAGACCTTTTATTTTGATCACGTATCATAAACCACTTTTGTCCATTCTGCACCCTCAGAAGGGTATCTCCAACACAACAGCTGCTCAACTTCAGCGCTATGCACTTCAGCTGGTGGCTTACAACTACTCCATTAAATATCGATGCCACAGTGATCATACAAATGTGGATATGTTTTCAAGATTACCAATGGTACATCACATGACAGCATCTTCTGAAATCATAGAAACCCCTCTAAAATGCCTTTAAATTTAAATTCCAAAGTGATTGCTACTTACACATGCTCTGATTCTACCTTACAGGAAATTAAGTCTTTTGTTCAACATGGGTGGCCTAAAGCAGTTCTCTCTGACCTTTAGCCATATTTTACAAGGAAGAAGGAAATTGTGCAGGAATCAGGCTGTCTGTTATGGGGGTCACGAGTGATAATTCCGACTTTACTGCAAACATTAGCATTAAAGTTACACAGCTCACATCAGGGTGTAGTAAAAATGAAGCAAAGAGCACGAAAATATTTTTGGTGGCCTAAATTGGATACAGATATTGCTTCTTATGTAGCTGCTTGCAATGCATGTGCACATTGTCTTCTTTCCAGTATGTTTGCAAGATTTGGACTGCCACAGACTTTAGTCTCAGACAATGGTCCACAGTTTGTATCACAGGAATTTGAAACTTTTCTAGCTTCAAATAACATCAAACACTGTAAGGCAGCTCCATAATTTCCAGCCTCTAATGGACAGACTGAAAGATTTGTACAAACTTTAAAACATCACTTAGCTGTCTCTCACACATCAAAATTAAATATAAACTCACTTTCTAACTTTTTGTTTAACTATCTAAACACTCCCCATGCCACCACTGGGCTATCACCTGCAATGTTAATGTTTGGAAGACGCCTGAGAACTCTACTGGATAAAGTTAGACCACAACATCCCAAACAAGAGTTGAACACTTCTAGTGTTTCAGAATGTGTTCTTCATGACAGAGTATGGGTTAGAAACTACTGTGGCCAGAATAAATGGATTCCAACTGTCATAATACAAGAAATGGGCAACAGAATGTTTAAAGTTTAACTGCAAGCTGGTGGTACAGTTTGCCACCATGTAGAACAAATGAGACATAGATCTCAACCAGCTACACAAATATCCAAGGATTCAGATGGTGAGGATATCTGGCATGGAGTATGGTGCCCACCTGAGTCTTCTGAGGATGAAAATACAGTGAACACAACTGAAACAGATTAACCTCAGAATGATTCTGACCAACAACAAATTATTGCAGGTGATCAGATCAACAACCAGTGGGTACTCCTCCACAGACAGTTTCTCCTGAACCAAATACTCTACGTCCCTCTAGACAGAGATGTGAGGATTCAGTGAGAGATTTATTCAGTAAGGATTGACCTAATCCGAAGGCGAATTTATCACAGAAAACATAACTGTGACTAAAATCTAGGCTGTGACCTAGGTCTTGTGCACATAAACTATAGAGATAAACTGTTCTAAGTTCAAGTGTATGGTATGTACGTCTATTACTTGTTGTATGTTACAATATTATCCACTGTCTATATTTTATTTATTTTTATTTTTGAGAAAAAAGCGAATGTTAAGATTACTGCAGCTTTTACTGTATCTTTGCACTAACTTGTCTCATAATTATATGTTAGAAGTACTGCAGCTTTAAGCTCAGCTGACCACACCCTCTGGGTGTGTCCGGGTCTCTGTGAAATCATCAGAAGCCATGTTTAGTTTTACTGAAGAACCTGTTAGTAAAGAAGCCATGTAGTTGTAGCTGAATAAAAGTTTGACTGAAGTACCTGCTGCAGAGTCTCAGTGATATGTGCAAGACACAAGGTAACAGCACAGAACTGAATGTTCTACTCCTGACTACACAGAGAACATAACAATACTAATATACTTTATAACATTCAAACCTCTAAATTTCTGTCTGTTTCTAAGCCACTTAATTGCATGCTTTTTATTTTATTTTCACAACAGGAGACTGCTAGTTCATGTGTGCCATGTAGATAACATTGTGTTCACATGGGTTCTGGACAACTCAGCTAAAATGCAAGTCAATAGATAATAAATAAAAGTCATGTGATCAGGGGGCTGTCAAAAAAGGCTTAGATACAAGGTAATCACAGAGGTTAAAAGTATATTAATAGAACCATGTTGGTTGTGCAAAACTATGGAATGGGTAATAAAGGGATTATCTATCTTTTTAAACAGTACAATTTTTGGAGTTGACTGTCCCTTTAAATTTAAAAAGCACAGTAAGGTAAGGTAAATACTAGGGACCCGATAATCTAAAGCTCTCTGGGCTGGTGAGATTATTAAAGAACGCTCACCAGTACTTCTATTACTCTTGTGGAATGATCTTAAGCTACTTTTTAAGTTAAAAACTGGGTGTCTCACTAAGGAGCTTATACTACATTTTCATATGTTATGTGCACAATAAAATTTGTATTTTAAAAATCTTACAAAACAAATAATTGAACCATTCCCACAAAAATATGCAGGTAAAAA
This sequence comes from Bombina bombina, assembly GCF_027579735.1. Classification (NCBI taxonomy): domain Eukaryota; kingdom Metazoa; phylum Chordata; class Amphibia; order Anura; family Bombinatoridae; genus Bombina; species Bombina bombina. Next base: position 579,827,922 of record NC_069504.1, read on the forward strand.
TTGTATTGTTAAGGTGCATAAAAAATCAAAACAAAATTCTTCACAAAACACAACATTTCAGGAGTTACCCCTTATTCATGTGCACATGATTAAGGGGTAACTACCAAAATGCTGTGTTTTGTTTGGTGCCAATAAATAAAAGGAAATTGTGCTGCTGTCCTTGTGAATTGTTTGGGATTGAGGGAATTGCAGTCTCCCCTACAGCATGCACAGGTACAGGTGTGCTGGACTAATCTTTGATTATTTACATCTAGGGACATATCAGGCCACCAGATGTAATATTTTAATTGTAAACTTCTCTCTGTGCCAGGGTGTCCAGTTATACTATTATGTACCTACTGGAGAATTTTTTTTCTAAAACATTCTGGAACAAATAATTTATTCAGAGGAAAATGTTGGTCTGGTGGTGCTTGGATATGGGTGGTTTACAATTGTTGAAGAAGGAATCTTGATAGGCCTGCTATTATCTTTTGTGGAGGAATTATGAAGTCTGTATTTTGATACTTGATTTCCTCTTGAGAAAATTGGTGAAATTAGGTGTCTGCCTTCTTGATTTTTGACCCTGGAAGATATGACAGAATAAAATTAAAATGGGAGAAAAATAAAGCCCAGTGGGCTTGTCTGTAATTTAGGCTTTTAGCTGACTAGACACATAAAAATTTTTTATGATCAGTTAGAATAACAATTAGCTTGTGAGTGCCTTCAAGAAGATGTCTCAATTCAGTTAAGGCCATCGTTATAGCCAATATCTCTCTATTAGCTACATTGTAGTTTGTTTCAGGTTTGGATCATTTCTTAGGGAAAAAAAGCCACAGGGTGGATCTTTCCTAAGTCTGGATCTTTTTGAGCTAGGACGGCTTCAGCTGCAATCTCAGAGGAATCTACAGTACCTTTTGTATGTATTGGCATGTAGGATCTGGATGTTTATGTACTGTTACTGTGCTGAATTTCTTTTTTTAGTTGTGAAAGGCATTTATAGCATCTTGGGGCCAGCTTTTGCAGAGTTTAAGTCTAGAAGTTAAAGCCACTAAAGGCACTGCTATGGAGGAAAAAACGTTGATAAAGCGCTTATAGTAATTAGAAAAAACAAGAAATCTCTGTACTTTAGAGTGGTAGGCTGAGGACAGTCTATAATTGCTAATAGATTTGTTGGGTCCATAGAGATTCCCAAAGAGGATATTATACAGCCAAGAAAGGATATGGTACTTTGATGGAATAAGCACTTCTCCAACTTTTTATAGAGGTTGTTTTGTTGTAGTCGCTGCAGGACAAGTTTCACATGCTGGATGTTTTTGGATAGTGGTTTTGAGAAGATCTGTATGTCATCTAAATAGATTATTAAATTAAGTTGTTGAGGTAATCCTTGAAGATATTGTTGCAAACCTCTGAAAAGCGCAGGAGCATTGCACAACCAAAAAGGCATTACCAGGCATTCAAAGTGTCCAAAATGGGTGATGAATGCCATCTTCCACTCGCCTCCATCTTTTATACATACAAGATTGTAGGCTCCTAACAAGTGTAATGGAATGGTGCAGGTCCTATAGAATTCTTTCTAACTTATGAAGATCTCTGATAGTAAAGGAGAAAGGCTTGATACATATATATATATATGTATATATATATATATATATATATATATATATATATATATATATATATATATATATACTCTGTAATAATAGTGCAGTACACTCCATAGAATCTGTGTATTCAGCCTGTTTGAGAAAAGTGAGCAACTGTTCATTTGTTTTTATCTGCTCTTGAAAAAGACGTTTTATCATTGAAACGTGTTGAGCTACATTAAAGCTTTGTTTGCTTTTATTCTACATTTGTGTTTTGTGCTGTTTCTGCTGTGACAACGCTGGATTTTGATTTCTAATGGAGTAAGTTACTACTCTCTTTTTATATAGAGTGCTTTACCACTTCATCAATAGAGTATTCCTTTTTTCTCAGCTTGGCTGTACTTCACCGATCGAGGGGCTCCTTTTCTCCGATGGGCTGAATACACAGATTCTATAGAGTGAGTATACCACACTCATATTACTGAGTATATATATATATATATATATATATATATATATATATATATATATATGTGTGTGTATATATATATATATATACATCAAGCCTTTCTCCTTTACCATCAGAGATCTTTATAGGTCAGAAATAATTCTATAGGACCTGCATCATCTACTTTCCATTACACTATTTTCCACAGTCCCTTGGGAGAGACTGAAAGAAGGCAGCAGTCCACTATATAAGGAGAGTATTTGTTCTTTTGTCATTTGCATACAGTTTTTTTTTTAGTATCATCTTACATTATCTGTGCACTTTTTGTTCTATATTCCTAACAAGTGTAACTTGGTAAAAATGGTTGCTCCTCTTAAGTGATCAAATAGTTCTAGAATCAATGGTAGAGTATAAGAGTCCTATTTTGTGATCTGATTTAGGGCACGATAATCAATGCAATGACGGAGTTTACCATCCTTTTTCTCAAAAAAAAAAAACCCACTACAGCAGGTGAGGAAGATGGTCTGATGAATCCTTGATCAAGGTTTTCATTTATTGAAGTATCCAAAGCTTTGAGTTCAGGCTGAGAGCTAGATTTACTCTTAGGAATCGTGGCTGCTGGATACAACTATTTCAAATTATCGATGTAGAGGTAAAATTTCAGCTTTTTTCTTGAAAAAAACATGCAAATACTCTTGATAGAAGAGCAGAGGTATAGGGTTTACAGGGAGTATGAGAATGGACGAAGATTTATGAGTTGTAGGTCTGTACAGTCAATATTTGGAAAAAAAAATTCTCTAAGCTGTTAATTTATTCTTGGACCAGGAGAACATAGGTTTATTTAATTTTAACCCGGGAAGTCCCAGGATAATCAGAAATGAGGAGAAGGTACTAAATCAAAGTGTAGAGTTTCAACATGAAGTACTCCAACATGAGTAGTAAGGGGAATAGTATGGTACATGATGACTTCAGAACCCAACGGTTTTCCACTAATAGTAGTGATACTGCTTGGGTTTTTGGTTTTTGTTTTTACTTGGAAAAGGACAAATCCATAAAAAACTCCTTCTGTTGCAGAGTCAATTAGGGTTTGGGAATTAATGTGAAGTCCATTGATTAGTCAACAGATAGGTACAAACAACTTAGTCTTGTTAGAGGGACTTTCTGGATTAAGGTTTTATTCTGCCCCTCCAAACAGAATTATGCTCATGGTTTTCCTGGCTTAATAGAACAGTCTTTAAGAAGATGCCCTTTTTGTCAACAATATAGGCATAGACCTAGATTACGTCTCCTAAGTCTTTCTGCCTCAGAAACTCGGATGGTGCCCACCTACATAGGTTCCTCATCAGAGGCGGTCAAAGAAGTAGTTGATGGAGTGCTAAACCTGACTGCCAGTCTGTTAGCTGGTTTTTGAGTTAGTTTTTATAGAACAGTTAAAGGAATAGTCTAGTCAAAATTAAACTTTTATGGTTCAGATAAAGCATAGGATTTTAAGCAAGTTTTTAATTTACTCTTATTATCAATTTTGATTCATTCTCTTGCTATCTTTATTTGAATGTAAGCTTAGGAGCCAGCCAATTTTTGATTCTGTACCTGGGTAGAGCTTTCTGATTGGTGGCTACAGTTAGTCCTATGCTTACGTTAGTCCTTTTTCAAATAAAGATATCAAGAGAATGACGAAAAATTGATAATAGGTGCCTTTGACATTGTTGACCATCCCCTTCTCCTACGGTCTCTCAGCTCTCTCGGTCTCTGCAACACTGCCCTCTCCTGGATCCACTCTTATCTCTCTAACAGATCCTTCTCCGTCTCTTTTGCTGGTGACTCCTCCTCTCTATTGCCTCTGTCTGTTGGAGTACCTCAAGGCTCTGTCCTGGGTCCTCTACTCTTCTCTATTTACACTTCTTCACTGGGTAAACTTATCAACAGCTATGGCTTCAGCTATCACCTCTATGCTGATGATACCCAGATCTACCTTTCCACCCCTGCACTCTCTCCTTCTGTCAATTCTCACATCAGCGACTGCTTATCTGGCATTTCCTCCTGGATGGCCTCTCACCACCTAAAAATAAATATGTCCAAGACCGAACTACTTCAAATTCCCCCCTCTAACTCCACTCCAGTTTCCAATTTTTCTATCACTGTTGGCGGCACCACTATCTCCCTATCACCCCAAGTCCGCTGCCTCGGAGTCACGCTTGACTCAAATCTGTCCTTCATTCCCCACATCCAACTGCTCTCTTCATCCTGCCGCAACCACCTATGCAATATCTCCATTTGTCCATTTCTGAGTGCTGAAAACACTAAACAGCTAATCCACTCCCTGGTATTTTCCCGACTTGACTACTGTAACAACTTACTAACTGGCCTCCCTCTCTCCCGCCTCTCTCCCCTCCAATCCTTCCTAAATGCATCTGCCAGGCTAATCCACCTCTATCAACGCTCTGTTTCTACTGCACCTCTCTGTGAGTCCCTTCACTGGCTCCCCATTCACAACAGAGTTAAATTCAAAATTCTCACCCTGACCTACAAAGCCCTCACCAATGCTGCCCCACCCTACCTGTCCTCACTCATCAAATAACAAATATACTCCTGCCCATCCCCTAAGATCCAACAATGACCTGCTTCTTGCGTCCTCTACCATCACCTCCTCTCATGCTAGACTACAGGACTTCTCTCATGCGGCACCAACCCTCTGGAATGCACTTCCTCTAGCTGTCAGATTTGCCCCTAACCTCTCCTCCTTTAAATGTTCCCTAAAGACCTTTCTGTTCAGGGAAGCTTATCACCAGACTTATTAACAAGCTAACTTCGCTTAACTAAAAGTTGCCCTCTATCTCCTCACTAATATCATTCTCACCTTTGCAGTCCCCACCTCCTGTTTTCCATCCTCCTACCCATCTAGATTGTAAGTTCCCACGGGAATAGGGCCCTCAATTCCCCCTGTATTTGTCTGTAAAAATGTTGTCTTTTATCGTATTGCTTCTCCATTTTACTGTTATCCTTGTACCCATGGGCAGCGCTGCGGAATCTGTCAGCGCTTTATAAATAAAGAATAATAATAATAATATATTAGAAGGTTCCTTAAAATTGTCTGCTCTATCTGAATCATGAAGTTTAATTTTGACTAGACTATTCCTTTAATCTTTTATCCTGTAACTCAATCCTCTACGTAATGCCGCTCTAAGAGCACCTGGATTCCAATCAGTCTCAGCAGCTAAAGTGTGCAATTTGACCGCATAATGAGCAACAGATTCCAGTTCCAGTACAGTAGACTCAGCGGCAGCCTTCCTTCTAGGCTTGTCAAATACAGCCTGTAATGCAGTTAGAATGGTCTTGGCATCCTGATGAATAGGATAATGTTTCTCTAGTAGAGGAGATAACCAGGATAGGGCCTTACCTTTAAGCAGATATATGATGAAGTTGACCTGGGCCTCAGATGAGTAGAATGTTACAGTATAACTTGGAAGTGAAGGCAGCACTAATTTAAAAAAAAAAAACTCCTGCAGTCATCAGAAGAGCCATCAAATTTTTCAGAAAGAGGTCAATTACATGTATGTGCATTAGCGACTGGAGAGACAGGGGATTGTGTGGTTATAATAGCTGGTTGAGAAGCCTGACAAACTGTCATCTATGTCAGCTTTTCCAACTTAGTGTCAAATCTCTGGGTATGTGCTGAGTGGGCGCCTAGCAATTGGCCTTGGAAAGCCACAGCTTTGGTCACCTTTTCAGGGTACATGTTAGTATGGCCCATGTTTAATGTCACAGGAATATTAAATCAGTCCAGGAAATGACCCTGAGGTTAAGAATGTACAATTAGACACACTGCTCCAGCACAGAGGGTAAAACCCAGGATGTGACAAATCCAGAGAAGTAGGCTAGTTCAAGGTCAGTTCAGGCAAAAGGTAAAAACCTTGTGGGCAAGTACAGTACCAAATCAGGATCCAAATAATGACCAATCAAAGTTCAGAATATATTGGGCAATTGCCGTACTATTTCAGAAGACAGAGGCAGAATCTAGGGATCAGGTAAAAGTCAGTAACAGGAATCAGAAAACACAAGTTGAGGAATAGCGCAGTCAGGAAGTGGTTTTATACACAAGTAATATAGAATGCAATTGAGCTCCTTAAATAGCACAGCTGAAGGCACGCTAACCCAACACAGCAATAACACGACTCCCAAATTAAGTGCATTGACAGAGTTCTGATGCATGCTAAGCCATCCCCAGGGTAACACGACTCATGCTAAGAATTTGTTGATGTTGTCCTTCAGTGACTATAGAAAGTCAGGTCATCATGTCAACATACATATGCCATTCATAAGGATACTAAGTGTTGAAGGGGTTTTGTGATGACAATAAGTAAATGTCACACATGCAAATGAGTATTTTCCTCATTTTTTTTTCCTGACCAAAAGGAGTTACATGAATAGAGCTATCCTGTAACCTTAAGAGGTGTGAATGGGCTATTGTATGGGTCAGTTTCAGGAGACCTCTCAGTTTCTATTTAAAAAAACAGTCGATTAACACTCAAAAAGTCTTTTTTTGGGAACTTCTCTGTTGAAAACTTGTTAAAAACAGCAGTTTTTTTTTTACAAATAATACAATATAGCATTCTGACTGCTCAGGCGTGGTAAGCAAAAATAGTTGTTGGGAGCCGATTACATTTATGTAAAATATTATTCAAAATATTATAAACCTGTACTATCATTAGTTTCCATCTAATGAATTTTAACTTATCTGTTAGCAAATGTGGGATATTGACAGAAATCTGTCATTTCCATGCTTTTAATATTCACAGAGTAAAACTAAGGGAAAGGAAATTTAAATGTCAGCATTTGTAGGTTCATTAAAATTAATCATCAAGGCCACAATCAATAATTTATTGAGTGTAAATTGTTCCTTCCACATTATTAAAATTAGCCAGAAGGTGAGAAACAGAGTTAGATGCTAATTATGAAATTATTATCTTCTTATTGTTAAATCATAAGTGTATGCCTTAATCCCTAAACTGCAAGAGAGGATAGCAACACTACTAACCCATGAATGGTTTATGTGGTTAACTAAAGTATAAACTCATTGACAATGTATACAGTAAACCAATTTATTAGGAAACTCTTTTATAATCATGTGGTACAACAGTATATATGAAAAAAGATAATTGGAAATCTTCATTGCACTCTGCCATTCCAAGTTCATCCAATGTAAGCAGTTGGCAAGTTGGCAGACATTTTCCAGATCCTTGTAGCCAGGTGTTCACAACAAAAGCCACAATAAAATTTCTGTTAGTTATAAAATAAATGCCAACTGCTAAATTGGCATAAGCATACAACTACCCTTTCTGCCATGCCAATGGTCCCTACACAGAACATAGAGGGACATTCAGCAACTATATTTTGGCAGACAGCATTCTCTATTTTTTCATTCTGCTTGCATAATGAGTATTTTTTTTGTCTCTTGCAGGATATGTCCCTATTTAGTTCCAAATAATAATAAAAATATATTTGATTGACCAGATGGCTCTTTTTCTTTTGCCTTTATTTCTGTGCTTTTACTGCTTGCCAGTTCAAGTTTCAAGAGATTTTATTACTAAAGTGAAACAGTAGCCTTTGTAGTTTTGCTCTAGAGTTCTTTGTGAGCACAGTTTAGCCCTTTGCTTTATGTATTTATATAGAACCCCATCTGTTTAATAATGTACTCACCTCTGCTGGAAAACACTTATTCCAATATTCTTTCTAAAATGCTAGAGAAAAACACATGCACAACATCTGGCTATACAAAGAAATGTAGTAGCAACACAATATCCATATGGTCAGCAGAGATTGACTGGCAGGATAAATAAATCTGAATAATCGTTTGCTATTTACAATGAGTAGGTCTTAGAGAGAATAAAAAGGAAATATGAGTGGGCCACATAGGTTGCTTAGCTATCTTGGAAGCTTCTAAATCAGGGATGTCCAACCGTCCAAGCAAAGGCAGGGAACCCACAATGCAGATTTCTAATGCTTATGCTATATATATATATATATGTTCCCTGGTGCATTGGTAACGGTGCATAGAGAGTGCTTTTGGGGGAAAGCATGCGAGGATAATTGCCCAGATTTGCTTATTTTCTATACAATAATTATATCTCTCTAAATTTTATGAAATGGAGGATTTTAATCTCATGCATTTATATCCACCATAACTCAAATGAGCAATTTAAACCTATCTTCTGCTGATAAAAGTTAAAAAACTCACAACAGCTGTCCAGGAGTGTTTTAGGTAAGTATTAGGGTTTAGTGGGCTCAGTGACGGTTAGTGTTAGATTAGTTTTGAGGGACAGTATGAAGGAATAGTATTAGGGTTTTCTTTAGTCTCTTAGGGTTAGATTGTTTTTTTTGTTTTCTGAAGAATGTTATTTTTGTCATGCAAATTTTGGTTCATTGCTTTTTGTTTTGCATTTATTGTGGTGATAATTTACATTTTATTTATTGTAAATATTATATATTTTCTTTAAAAAAAAAAATACAACAGCTGTCCAGAAGTGTTGTTTATTGCTGCATACACTTCATAAAGGGGATTGCTGCTTTTAAAATAGTATTTGGAAGCAAAAATAATGAGATGTTGTATATTTAATTTACATGTCTTACCCAGAGTTCCCTGGTCCATTGGTAACAGTTACACAGAGTGCTTCTGATGTAAAGCAAGCAGTGATATTTGCCTAGATTTGCTAACTTTTAATTTATATAATAATTCTATGAGGCATATTTAAGAAATGTCTTGCGGACCTCTCTGACAGTGCAGATCAGGTCCGCAAGACATCGCTGAATGCGGAGAGCAATACGCTCTCCGCATTTAACGTTGCACCAGCAGCTCAAAAGAGCTGCTGGTGCAACGCCGCCCCCTGCTGACTCACGGCCAATGGGCCACCAGCAGGGAGATGTCAATCAACCCAATCGTACTCGATCGGGTTGATTTCCGGCGATGTCTGTCCGCCTGCTCAGAGCAGGCGGACAGGTTATAGAGCAGCGGTCTTTGTGACCGCTGCTTCATAACTGCTGTTTCTGGCGAGTCTGAAGACTCACCAGAAACACGGGCCGTCAAGCTCATTTTGGAGCTTGTTAGATAGGCCCCATTGTCTCTTACTTTTATGAAATTTTAATCTTGCACTTTTAGCTATTATTTGAGTAAAATTAACATTTTTGTTTTATTCTATAAACTACTGAAAACATTTCTCCCAAATTCCAAATAAAACTAATGTTATTTAGAGCATTTATTGTATTATATATACCAGTGCTGTGGTCATCACTATCCTCTTGCAATAGGACCAGTTGGATGGCAAAAACTGTGCTAGCAGTAGCTCAAAATAAAATGTAATAAAAAAACAACTATTGCCAAAAGAGTTGAAAAGAAAAGTTTTGAGTGAGGAAAAGAAGGGTTCTTAAAATTTCAAAGAAGATTGTTCATAAGAACAAGGTCAAGCAGCAGAGATTGTGGACAACAAAGCTAAAGACCTGCAGAGCTCAAAAACATCTCTCTGCTGCCCGGGATGACCGCCAACTCATTCAAATGTTACTCAACAACCAAAGGATGACATTAAGTGACCTTCAAAAAGAATGTTAAATTTCAGCTGGGGTGAAGTGCACGGTGAGGACAGTTTGAAACAGGATTCTAAGGGCAGGGGGGCTGAAGTTGTGCAAAGCTAGAAAAAAGCTCTTCATCAATGAGAAAAAAAAGAAGAGCCAGGCTGAGTACTGGAGTAAGGTCTTCTTCTCTGACAAGTCCAATCTTCAGCTTTGCCCAACACCTGGTTGTCTAATGGTTAGAAAGAGTCCTGAAGAGGCCTACAAGACAAAGTGTCTTGTGAAATTTGGTGGAGAATTGGTGATGATCTGGGGGTGCTTCAGCAAGGCTGGAATCAGGCAGATTTATCTTTGTGAAGGACACATGAACCAAGCCACGCTAAAGGTTATCCTGGAATTAAAGTTGCTTCCTTCTGCTCTTCAATGTCCCCTAACTCTGAGGATTGTTTTTTCCAGTAGGACAATGCTCCATGCCACACAGTCAGGTCAATCAAGGTGCGAATGGAGGAACACTAGATTAAGACCCTGACCAATCATCATGGCCAGCCCAATCTCCAGACCTTAATGTGATCAATAGGAAGATGGGTGTCACAAGCCATAAAACAAAGCCAAGATGCATGAATTGTTGTGCCCCGAGTGGCATAAAGTTACCCAACAGCAATGTGAAAGCAATATGGTGGAGAGCAAATCAAGAAGCATTATAAATCAGGGGTTTTTGTTTTGCATTATTCAAGGTCTGAAAACACTACATCTTTTTTGTTATTTTATCCAGTTGTCATTTTCTGAAAATATATGCTCTTAATGACAATATGTGTTCATTTTACTTAAACACATACCTATAAATAGGTCTTTTATTTTTTTCCATAGCTGTATATCTACAGTATATATCTATAACTACCTTTATCTATATATCTATCAATCTCTCTCTATCTCTTTCTCCCTCTTTATCTATGTATCTATCTATCTAGCCATATATCTATCTATCAATCTATCTATCTTAGGGTGACCATATTGCCGCTTTAAAAAGGGACACATATGAAAAATACATATGTCAGGGCTGTTTTCAGGGCTTTTTAAATAAAGGTTTTGTATAAGAACCCTGACATATATTTTTTCATATGTGTCCCTTTTTAAAGCGGCAATATGGTCACCCTAATCTATCAATCTATACACTCTTACTTCCCAGTCCCACTCTACTCCTCCAACCCCAACTAGAGTGGAATTTATTTATTTGTTTCAGGAAATACACATTTGTTTTATAGTCAGAGCCAAAACATTCTAATTCTAACCATTATTACAGAATACTGATATACATCACATATTAGAGAGAGAGAGAGAGAGAGAGAGAGAGAGTAGGATTCTTAGTTTTCACTTGTCAATGCTTTTTCATAGATTCATTGAAATTAAACTTACCTGCCATCAATATTAAGAAAATACAGTGCAAATAGTGTCAATGGTTATCTGCATATATACTTGAGAACTTTATATTTATTGAAGTAAAAATGTGTTACGGTTTTATACCACTGACTGCAATAAAGTCAAGTAAAATATAATACAAGTATATAATAATATAATACAAATGGCAAATAAAACAGTGCAGAGAGCATGTCATCATAAACATATGACATTCTAATAATATTCTATTTCTTCAAACCATTGGATTTCTCATTTCATGGTTAATGCGACCACACCACAAAACTGATGGTGACACTCTCTACTAACACAAACATATGTATCCTGTTTTGAGAAATTGTACCAGCTCAAAAGGTTATATATGACCTCAAGTAAAAGGACTCCTGAGCTTTAAATACTGTCAGGTCACCTTAGTGCACGGAGTCCTCAAATAAATTATTGAAAAAATTAAAGAAAGTATCTATATGGACTAATCCAGCACAAACTTATATATAGGACAAAAAGTAAAAAAAGATACTGGTGTGAATGGAATCATGAAGAACCCAAATTCTCAGCAAAACAGAAAAATATTTATTAAGCATAATTATTTAAACATAATCAATGCAACATAAGATACAATGGCCTAGATTTGGAGCTTGGCGGTAGCCGTGAAAACCAGCGTTAGAGGCTCCTAACGCTGGTTTTAGGCTACCGCCGGTATTTGGAGTCACTCAAAAAAGGGTCTAACGCTCACTTTTCAGCCGCGACTTTTCCATACCGCAGATCCCCTTACGTCATTTGCGTATCCTATCTTTTCAATGGGATCTTTCTAACTCCGGTATTTAGAGTCGTGTCTGAAGTGAGCGTTAGAAATCTAAGGACAAAACTCCAGCCGCAGAAAAAAGTCAGTAGTAAAGAGCTTTCTGGGCTAACGCCGGTTCATAAAGCTCTTAACTACTGTACTCTAAAGTACACTAACACCCATAAACTACCTATGTACCCCTAAACCGAGGTCCCCCCACATCGCCGACACTCGATTAAATTTTTTTAACCCCTAATCTGCCGACCGCCACCTACGTTATACTTATGTACCCCTAATCTGCTGCCCCTAACACCGCCGACCCCTGTATTATATTTATTAACCCCTAACCTGCCCCCCACAACGTCGCCGCCAGCTACCTACAATAATTAACCCCTAATCTGCTGACCGCAAAGCGCCGCCACCTACATTATAGCTATGTACCCCTAATCTGCTGCCCCTAACACCGCCGACCCCTATATTATATTTATTAACCCCTAATCTGCCGCCCTCAACGTCGCCTCCACTGCCTACACTTATTAACCCCTAATCTGCCGACCGGACCGCACCGCTATTATAATAAAGTTATTAATCCCTAATCCGCCTCACTAACCCTATAATAAATAGTATTAACCCCTAATCTGCCCTCCCTAACATCGCCGACACCTAACTTCAATTATTAACCCCTAATCTGCCGACTGGAGCTCACCGCTATTCTAATAAATGTATTAACCCCTAAAGCTAAGTCTAACCCTAACACCCCCCTAAATTAAATATAATTTTAATCTAACGAAATTAATTAACTCTTATTAAATAAATTATTCCTATTTAAAGATAAATACTTACCTGTAAAATAAATCCTAATATAGCTACAATATAAATTATAATTATATTATAGCTATTTTAGGATTAATATTTATTTTACAGGTAATTTTGTAATTATTTTAACCAGGTACAATAGCTATTAAATAGTTAAGAACTATTTAATAGCTAAAATAGTTAAAATAATTACAAATTTACCTGTAAAATAAATCCTAACCTAAGTTACAATTAAACCTAACACTACACTATCAATAAATTAATTAAATAAAATACCTATAATTATCTACAATTAAACCTAACACTACACTATCAATAAATAAATTAAATACAATTCCTACAAATAAATACAATGAAATAAACTAACTAAAGTACAAAAAATAAAAAAGAACTAAGTTACAAAAAATAAAAAAATATTTACAAACATTAGAAATATATTACAACAATTTTAAACTAATTACACCTACTCTAAGCCCCCTAATAAAATAACAAAGCCCCCAAAATAAAAAAATGCCCTACCCTATTCTAAATTACTAAAGTTCAAAGCTCTTTTACCTTACCAGCCCTGAACAGGGCCCTTTGCGGGGCATGCCCCAAGAAGTTCAGCTCTTTTGCCTGTAAAAAAAAACATACAATACCCCCCCCCCCAACATTACAACCCACCACCCACATACCCCTAATCTAACCCAAACCCCCCTTAAATAAACCTAACACTAAGCCCTTGAAGATCTCCCTACCTTGAGTCGTCTTCACCCAGCCGAGCCATATTCTTCATCCAAGCGGAGCAAGAAGAGGTCCTCCATCCGGTAGAAGTCTTCATCCAAGCGGGGCAGAAGAGGTCTTCCATCCGATTGAAGTCTTCATCCAAGAGGCATCTTCTATCGTCATCCATCCGGAGTGGAGCGGCAGCATCCTGAAGACCTCCGACGCGGAACATCCATCCTGGCCGACGACTGAACGACGAATGACGGTTCCTTTAAATGACGTCATCCAAGATGGCGTCCCTCGAATTCCGATTGGCTGATAGGATTCTATTAGCCAATCGGAATTAAGGTAGGAATATTCTGATTGGCTGATGGAATCAGCCAATCAGAATCAAGTTCAATCCGATTGGCTGATCCAATCAGCCAATCAGATTGAGCTCGCATTCTATTGGCGGTTCCGATCAGCCAATAGAATGCGAGCTCAATCTGATTGGCTGATTCGGATGGATGACGATAGAAGATGCCTCTTGGATGAAGACTTCAATCGGATGGAAGACCTGTTCTGCCCCGCTTGGATGAAGACTTCTACCGGATGGAGGACCTCTTCTTGCTCCGCTTGGATGAAGAATTCGGCTCGGCTGGGTGAAGACGACTCAAGGTAGGGAGATCTTCAAGGGCTTAGTGTTAGGTTTATTTAAGGGGGGTTTGGGTTAGATTAGGTGTATGTGGGTGGTGGGTTGTAATGTTGGGGGGGGGGTATTGTATGTTTTTTTTTACAGGCAAAAGAGCTGAACTTCTTGGGGCATGCCCCGCAAAGGGCCCTGTTCAGGGCTGGTAAGGTAAAAGAGCTTTGAACTTTAGTAATTTAGAATAGGGTAGGGCATGTTTTTATTTTGGGGGGCTTTGTTATTTTATTAGGGGGCTTACAGTAGGTGTAATTAGTTTAATATTGTTGTAATATTTTTCTGATGTTTGTAAATATTTTTTTATTTTTTGTAACTTAGTTCTTTTTTATTTTTTGTACTTTAGTTAGTTTATTTCATTGTATTTATTTGTAGGAATTGTATTTAATTTATTTATTGATAGTGTAGTGTTAGGTTTAATTGTGACTTAGTTTAGGATTTATTTTACAGGTAAATTTGTAATTATTTTAACTATTTTAGCTATTAAATAGTTCTTAACTATTTAATAGCTATTGTACCTGGTTAAAATAATTACAAAGTTACCTGTAAAATAAATATTAATCGTAAAATAGCTATAATATAATTATAATTTATATTGTAGCTATATTAGGATTTATTTTACAGGTAAGTATTTAGCTTTAAATAGGAATAATTTATTTAATAAGAGTTAATTAATTTCGTTAGATTAAAATTATATTTAACTTAGGGGGGTGTTAGTGTTAGGGTTAGACTTAGCTTTAGGGGTTAATACATTTATTAGAATAGCGGTGAGCTCCAGTCGGCAGATTAGGGGTTAATGTTTGAAGTTAGGTGTCGGCGATGTTAGGGAGGGCAGATTAGGGGTTAATACTATTTATTATAGGGTTAGTGAGGCGGATTAGGGGTTAATAACTTTATTATAGTAGTGCTCAGGTCCGGTCGGCAGATTAGGGGTTAATAAGTGTAGGCAGGTGGAGGCGACATTGTGGGGGGAAGATTAGGGGTTAATAAATATAATATAGGGGTCGGCGGTGTTAGGGGCAGCAGATTAGGGGTACATAGGGATAATGTAAGTAGCGGCGGTTTACAGAGCGGCAGATTAGGGGTTAAAAATAATATACAGGGGTCAGCGATAGCGGGGGCGGCAGAATAGGGGTTAATAAGTGTAAGGTTAGGGGTGTTTAGACTCGCGGTACATGTTAGGGTGTTAGGTGCAGACGTAGGAAGTGTTTCCCCATAGGAAACAATGGGGCTGCGTTAGGAGCTGAACGCGGCTTTTTTGCAGGTGTTAGGTTTTTTTTCAGCTCAAACAGCACCATTGTTTCCTATGGGGGAATCGTGCACAAGCACGTTTCTGAGGCTGGCCGCGTCCGTAAGCAACTCTGGTATCGAGAGTTGAAGTTGCGTTAAATATGCTCTACGCTCTTTTTTTGGAGCCTAACACAGCCTTTCTGTGGACTCTCAATACCAGAGTTATTTTAAAGGAGCGGCCAGAAAAAAGCCAGCGTTAGCTACGTGGGTCGTTACCGACAAAACTCTAAATCTAGCTGTAAAAATGCTAATCAAATAAAGCGTAATGTGGGCAATCGTAAAAAGTAGATATTGAGCCCTTTTTAGAGGTTACTAGTATGACAGTCACAGAAATATACCACATATATTTGACACAGTGGTAATATTGTCCACAGAAAATATAAAGAAGTAAACTTGTGTCCAGCAAATTTCAAATGGATTAACACGGCAGTTCGTTAGTTAAGCCAAGCAAAGCAAAAATTAATTAGTTATGAAGGTGGTCCTTTGGATATAACAGTCCTGCGTCAGGTGTTAGTAAAGCACAGACATGGAAGCAGATAATGGAAATCCTCCTAGAGAGAACATTCAAGACCGGGTTCAAAAAGGCATATGAAGCCCACAGCTCGCCGGACCATATAATCGTTATAATCAGTTCCACGGTCCTCCCAGAGCTGCCCCTCCGTCTTAACACTCACCGGATTCACACAGGTATGTAATAGAAAAGTTCTCCGCTCATGCGGCTTGTTACAAAGCTCACAGCCTGCTGCAAAGGCACTTTAATGCTGAAGAAGGACACTTATTGTACTTTAATCAGGGTGTCAAAAGTTAGCAGGCTAAACTGTCGATATGTATTCTGTTTCTTCATCCCACTAAATCGTCATGAGTCTTATGGCTTTAACTCTTTATCATCTCTGTGTATTCAATTTGCTTTTAACCTCTCTTTTAAATAATTTTATTACGGTCTTACTATGTCACATCTGCTAATTCTGTATCTGTATTTACAGTTTATATATAAATATATACTGTATATATATAAATATATACTATATATATATATATATATATATATATATATATATATATATATATATATATATATTAAATGTGCCACTTCATTTTAATTTCTTTTACAGAAATATGAATTTGCCCTCTGATTTTTAAGTGGACTACTGCAGCAAAATCTGCATGATTTTTAAAACCAGAGCTTAATATCATGCATCTTAATTCATATGATTAGAATTATAATTTTATTACCCATAATTCCATATTAAATATTTCTAAATAATTGTCCAATATTTGCTAAACTAGCAACATTTGCTTTTGGAATGTTCTCTTTATTGAATGTAACATTTGAGTGTTATATGTATTTGAATACTCAAATGTTATTTTTCTGATGCTGGTTTTCATAGTCTTCAATTTCATTTGAATGGAATCAAATGCATTATATATTGCCTGCAAAATCATTTCATTCTACTTGGGTGATTTTTAGCTTCTTTAATTATGGAATTAAACTAGCTCCAGCTAGTTTGATAAATTAAACAATATATATACAGTACAACTAAAAATATATGGTTGTCAAACTGAGAATGTGCAAACATACAATAACTTTAGGAAACAGACTGTTTGTTGAGGGTTTTCACAGGGCTTTCTGTATACTACGTGGAAGCAAAAGATGCACAGAAAAAGGAAAGAGAAAATTTGGTGGCTAATTGAGTCATTGCTGGATTACAAGTGGAGTACTATTTAGTGCTCCCGTTTAAGCATTAATACCGCTTAATGTAAACGCGTGATGTGGGTAGGTTTGCGTTTGTATTACAAGTTTAAAGTAACCCTAACTTGAGGACTTTAAATATAATGACTGCCTTAACTACTTTTCCCCATAGACTTCAATAGAGCATGCAGAAAAAAAGAAAAACTAACTGGACACCATGTTCAATTGACAGTGCAATCCCAATGATAGTTATGAATATTTTACATTAGAATGTTCTTCACATAGAAGAAAGTGTTCTTTTTCTATTTAAATATTTATGTATATATATATATAAAATAAAAAGTGGAAATCAATAATACAAAAAATAGCGCACCGATACAATATATCTCTAAATAAGAGTGGATTCCAAATAATAATGTTTCACAGTTCTGACGAAGAAGTTCTGTGTAACTTCGAAACGCGTAAGGATTGCTAGAGTGGGCTAACAGGGACAACAAAACCAGCAGCCGTTTATATTTTTATTGCTATTTTTAACTTTATGTTTTATATGTTGTGACTATTAGCATTTTTTATAGCCACTATTATTTTAAGCCTATTGTTTGTATTATGACCTTGTATGGTTAACTCCAATGTATGGTTAACTCCACGGAGCATATTTGGTGAACTCATTTGAGAACCCACAAAAATAGAGACTTCTGCAAGAACCTCTATATGTTAGAGGTACCAGTGGGGACCACTGCATACTATTGATTACTGTTTATATGTCTATCTTACCTCATTACGGATTGAGGTTAACTTGTGTAAATGCAATACCTATTGTTTACAATAAATTATTTAGAAATTCATCACAGAATTAAGCTATGTGAATTTTCTTTCATGTTTCTACTATTGGGACATTGGTCCTAAATTTATACTCCTTAGGTGACCAGGATTCTCACCACTACATGAAAGATTAAGAACAGCCCAAGGATCCAACTGGAGCATTTCTCTAACACTGACCCCTCCTTTACTATTTATTAAAGTTGGATTGGGAAAAGGGGACCCTAGGCGAAGGCACAACTCCAACATTGGAGGATAAATGTGAATTCCCCTCACCCCCATAGAGCTGAAATCTTACCTCATAGGATTGAGGTCTCATCTGGTAAGAAGAAAGCATTATTTCCACATCCATTCAGAGTGGGACTGCATACCAAGAGTTTTGAAAGAACTGTGATTCATTATTATTTGGACTCCACTCTTATTTAGAGATATATTTTTTGTATTATTGATTTCCCCTTTCTATTATTAATTTTAACAGTGACACAGTACACAATCTTTTCCTATGCTTAAATTAGTAACAACACAATAGTGTTATTTACAATAGTACACTACTCAGAAACTTTTGTTCAACAAATACATATACTGTAACAAGAGCACTGTATTGGAGCACTGTATTATATATAGTATAGCACCTACCTCAATAGTCATCTGAAAGTGTATTAAATAGAATAAATACACAGGATAAAGGACTTCCTCCAGAATTAGAAGCCAAACAAATATTATCTAAACATATATATCCCTGCACTTCAAAAAAATATAATTCAATATGCTGTAAAGAATAATGATAATAATATGCAATGTTTATGATATTAACAAAACCTGACCATATTTAATGTGATCAATATACATATAGAAAAAATATGCATATACATAAAAACACACAGACTGTGCGTCCCCAGTGTCAATAAAAAAAAAAGATCTTCAGTTCTTTGGAATTTCACCTGCAAGAAAAGGGAAGGAACCTAGAACTTAGAATATTGTGTGTGCTCACTATTCCCCCAGAGAAGTCAATGGAGAAACAAAAGTGGAAAAAAACTAACACCGCACTATTGCGCATACCGATCGTATATTCTCATGTGTGCATAAAAATGTGAATATTTCACATTCCAATGTTCTTCACATAGAATAATGTTTTATTTATTCATAAATGAAAATTTCTACATATATCTGATGGCATTCTGGTAAAATATATATCTACTAGTCCTAAAGCCTGTTCACACGGGCCATTTTTTGCAGTACAGCGGTCCCACCCCTTGGCATCTCTCTCCCACTCTCTTTTGTGCTCTTTCCCCCTCTCTTTTACGCTCTCTCCCCCTCTCTTTTGCGCTCTCTCCCCTCTCTTTTGCGCTCTCTCTCGCTCCACTTCTCTTTTGCTCTCTCTCTCCCCCCTCTCTTTTGCTCCCTCTCTCCCCCTCTCTTTTGCTTTCTCTCCCCCTCTCTTTTGCTCTCTCCACCCTCTCTTTTGCATTCTCTCTCTCTTTTGCGCTCTCTGTCCCCCCTTCTCTTTTGCGCTCTCTCTCCCCCCTCTCTTTTGCGCTGTCTTTCCCCCCTCTCTTTTGCTCCCTCTCTCCCCTCTCTTTTGCTTCCTCTCCCCCCTCTCTTTTGCTCTCTCTCCCCTCTCTTTTACGCTGTCTCTCTCCCACTCTCTTTTGCGTTCTCTCACTCTTTTGCTCTCTCTCTCTCCATCCCTCTCTTTTGCTCTCTCTCTCTCCCCCCCCTCTCTTTTGCTCTCTCTCTCCCCCCTCTCTTTTGCTCTCTCTCCATCCCTCTCTTTTGCTCTCTCTCCCCCCTCTCTTTTGCTCTCTCTCCCCCTCTCTATTGCTCTCTCTCTTCCCTCTATTTTGCTCTTTCCCCTCTATTTTGCTCTTTCCCCTCTATTTTGCTCTCTCTCCCCCTCTCTTTTGCACTTCCTCCTCTTTTCTGCTCTTCCCCCTCTATTTAGCTCTTTCCTATCTCTTTTTGTCTCTCCCCCTCTCTTTCTCTTTCTCTCCCCTCTCTCGCACCGACCGCGCCCGGCCACGCCCCAACCACGCCCACTTTCTCATCCGGCCATGCCCACTCTCCTGCCCGGTCATGCCCACTTTCGCAGCAACAGCATGTCAGGTAAGGCCAGGTGTGTTTGTCCTCGTGCTGTCTCTACTGCGCATGACAGCTTCGGACAAACACACTTGGCCTTTTATATATTAGGATACATATATATATATATACTGTATATATATATATATATATATATATATATATATATATATTTATATATATATAGACAATTATATATAGGTATAGAAATATACAGATATATAGGAATATCTATGTAGAAATACATAGAATATATTCTGCTATGTACAGAAAATTGGAATGTGAAATATTTACAGTAAATAGTTAAAACCTTTTTTAAAAATTAATTTTGCATAAATGTTTTTTCATATTTGAATCTACTTAACGGCAAAGGGCTCCAATGCACATATATATATATATATATATATATATATATATATATATATATATATATATATATATATATATATATATATATATATATATATGTATATATGTCTGTAAACACATATATAAACATATAAATACATATGTACACATATTTTATATATATATATATATATATATATATATATATATATATATATATATATATATATATATATATATATATATATATATATATATATATATGTACACTGTATATACACATACATATACATATTTAGACATGTATATGTATGTATCTCAATGTTAAAGACCTTTGTCTGCCTTTTTTTTTCTAACACCTGAGACCTCATATCTTTGAGCCCTTATACCTTGTGAGGCCTCTTATCAAGCCGTCAACTATGCTGCATTCGACGGCACCAATACTCTCGCCTGACATCCCCTAACATCGCGGCCGCGGACCAGAATACTCTCTCCTTATTTAACAAAAAATCTGTCAAAAAGCCGCGCACCAAGTACGGGGCGATGAGCAGCGGACTGTTGTTAACTAGCAGTCATCGATCTCGCTGCTATTCGGCTTTTTCCCAACTTTATTTATATCCTGTCACTAAACACCGCCACTATACTAAAATGTTTAACCCCTATCCCGCCGCTCCCGGACCCCACCGCAACTAAATAAAATTATTAACCCCTATCCCTCCACTCCCAGAGCCCACCGCAAATCTAATAAAGTTATTAACCCCTATCCCTCCGCTCCCGGAGCCCACCGCAACTAAATAAAGTTATTAACCCCTATCCCGCTGCTCCCCGAGCCCACTGCAACTAAATAAAGATATTAACCCCTATCCCGCCACTCCCCGAGCCCATCGCAACTAAATAAATGTATTAACCCCTAAACCCCTGGCCTCCCACATCACAACCACTTACTAAACCTATTAACCCCTAAACCGCCAGCCCCCCACATTGTCATAAACTAAATTAACCTATTAACCTCTAAACCTAACAACCCGCTAACTGTACATTAAATATTAACACATCCCTATCTTATAATAAATTTAAACTTACCTTTATAATTAAATTAAACTATATTAAATTATTAATTAACCTACCCTAACTATTATACTAAAATTACATTAAACTAAAAATTAAATTAACTATATTATATATTTAAAAACCTAACCCGTCAAATTATATAAATATACTATTAAAAATTACTAAGTTACAAAAACAATAAACACTAAGTTACACAAAATAAAAAATAAATGATCAAATACTGTATTTAAACTAATTACACCTTATCTAATATCCCTATGAAAATAAAAAAGCCCCCCAAAATTAAAAAAAAACCCTAGCCTACAATAAACTACCAATGGCCCTTAAAAGTGCCTTTTGCTGGGCATTGCCCCAAAGAAATCAGCTCTTTTACCTGTGAAAAAAATACATATATTCCCCAACAGTAAAACCCACCACCCACACAACCAACCCCTCCAAATAAAATTCTATCTAAAAAACCAAAACTCCCCATTGCCCTGAAAAGGGCATTTGGATGGGCATTGCCTTAAAAGGGCATTTAGCTCCTTTTCCACCCAAAGTCCTTAATCTAAAATTAAAACCCACCCAATAAGCCCTTAAAAAAACCTAACACTATCCCCCGAAGATCCACCTACAGTTTTTGAAAACCCGACATCCATCCTCAACGAAGCGCCAGAAGTCCTCAGTGAAGCTGGCAGAAGTCTTCATCCAAGCGGGCCGAAGTCTTCATCCAAGCCGGCAAAAGTCTTCATCCAGACGGAATCTTCTATCTTCATCCATCCGGCGTGAAGCAGCTCCATCTTCAAGACATCCAGCGTGGAGCATCCTCTTCTTCCAACATCTTCTGGAACAATGACATTTCCCTTTAAATGACATCATCCAAGATGGTGTCCCTTACATAGAATTATATCAGCCAATAGGAATTAAGGTGGAAAAAATCCTATTGGCTGTTGCAATCAGCCAATAGGATTGAGCTTTAATCCTATTGGCTGATCCAATCAGCCAATAGGATTGAGCTTGCATTCTATTGGCTATTCCAATCAGCCAATAAAATGCGAGCTCAATCCTATTGGCTGATTGCAACAGCCAATAGGATTTCCCCCCCTTAATTCCTATTGGCTGATAGAATTCTATCAGCCAATCGGAATGTAAGGGACGCCATCTTGGATGAGGTAATTTAAAGGGAAACTTCATTGTTCAGAAGACGTCGGAAGAAGAGGATGCTCCGCGCCGGATGTCTTGAAGATGGAGCTGCTCAGCGCTGGATGGATGAAGATAGAAGACGCCGTCTGGATGAAGACTTCTGCTGACTTGGATGAAGACTTCGACCCGCTTGGATGAAGACTTCTGCCAGCTTCGCTGAGGAATTCTGCCGCTTCGTTGAGGATGAATGTCGGGTCTTCAAAAACTGTAAGTGGATCTTCGGGGGTTAGTGTTAGGTTTTTTTAAGGGTTTATTGGGTGGGTTTTAATTTTAGATTAGGGACTTTGGGTGGAAAAAGAGCTAAATGCCCTTTTAAGGGCAATGCCCATTCAAATGTCCTTTTCAGGGCAATGGGGAGCTTAGGTTTTTTAGATAGAATTTTATTTGGGGGGGTTGGTTGTGTGGGTGGTGGGTTTTACTGTTGGGGGGTATTTGTATTTTTTTTACAGGTAAAAGAGCTGATTTCTTTGGGGCAATGTAACGTAGTGTTTTTTATTTTGTGTAACAGTGTTTGTTATTTTTTTTAACTTAGTTGTTAGTTTTTTGTAACTTAGTAATTCTTTATTGTAGATTTAAATAACTTGAGTAGGGTTAGGTTTTTAGAAATGTAATATAGTTAATTTAATTTTTAGTTTAATTTAATTTTAGTATAATAGTTAGGGTAGACTAATTATTAGTTTAATATAGTTTAATGTAATTTTAGTATAATAGTTAGGGTAGGTTAATTAATAGTTTAATATAGTTTAATGTAATTTTAGTATAATAGTTAGGGTAGGTCAATTAATAGATTAATATAGTTTAATATAATTTTAGTATAATAGGATAGATTAATTATTAGTTTAAAATAGTTTAATGTAATTTTAGTTTAATAGTTAGGGTAGGTTAATTAATAGTTTAATATAGTTTAATTTAATTCCAAAGGTAAGTTTAAATTTATTATAAGATAGGGATGAGTTAATATTTAATATAAAGTTAGCGGGTTGTTAGGTTTAGGGGTTAATAGTTTAATTTAGTTCATGGCAATGTGGGGGGCTGGCAGTTTAGGAGTTAATAGGTTTAGTAAGTGGTAGTGATATAGGAGGCCAGGGGTTTTGGGGTTAATACATTTAGTTAGTTGCAGAGGGCTCCGGGATCAGCGGTATAGGGGTTAATAACTTTATTTAGTTGCGGCGATGTCTGGGAGGGGCGGGATAGGGGTTAATATATTTATTTAGTGGCGGCGGGGTCCGGGAGCGGCGGAATAGAGGTTAATAACTTTATTACAGTTGCGACGGGGTCCGGAAGCGGCGGAATAGGGGTTAATAAGATAATGTAGGTGGCGGCTATGTCGGGGAGGCAGATTAGGGGTGTTTAGACTCAGGGCTTATGTTAGGATGTTAGGTGTAAACTTTACCTTTTTTCTACCATAGAAATCAATGGTATATCTGGCAGCATCAAACATAAGCTTTCACTGCTTTCAGACTCCCATTGATTCCTATGGCATCCGCGGCCTCCAGGGTGGCGGATTAAAAAGCAGGTACGCTGGAACGGAAAAGTGGCGAGCGTACCTAACTATTTGATAAATGGCAAAAGTTGTCAGATAGTGCCAAATTTGTATTTGCAACATCTGTAATAACGTAAGCATCGATCTGTGTCGGACAGAGACCAGCGGATCGTATGTTGCATCATAGATTTAAACTTTTGCCGTTCTGTAGGCTTTGATAAATGAGGCGAATCAGGCTCGTCACAATTACGCTGTGGAATTCCAGCATATTTGCGGGTGACGGCTTGATAAATAGGCCTCTGTGTGTGCAATATTTTTTTTAAAATAATTTTTATTAGCTAGCTTTATTATGAGTGTAACTATACTTGGTAATATATCGTTGATGTGTTTTGTGACAGTTTTGAGTTTTGCAAAGCAGTTAACCAGAGCTCCGAAGTTACTGTAATCATTCTATTGTAAATCGCGATTGTGCTCAAGCGATCAGAGGAGTGTAAACCTCCGCATTAAACACCTTATTGCTCATGCAAAAACGTTTGCGCTTCACTTGCTATATGGCCCAATATGATTTAAAGGTTTACACTGATGATTGAGGGGTAAGCAGTCACCCCTGTTCCACATGCACTGTATTTAAAGTGAGTGTCAAGTTAAAGAGATTACCTAAAGTGAAACGATAGCAGTTAAAAAATGAATGAGAGTTTCATTCATGAAATCGTTAGTATATACTTATCTTCAGAGATATTTCACTATAAACGCTATACAGATAATAGCTGAAGCTCCGGTCACCATTTTTAGTATTTGATTGACAGATGACTTATCTGCAATCAACTAATTGTTGTTTCCCCCCCCCCCCGGGTGTTCAGTCCCTTTGCACAAACGTCACTGCCCAGGGGGGAACAACAATTAGTTGATTGCAGATGCGTCATCTGTCAATTAAATCCTGAAAATGGTGACCGGAGCTTCAGCTATTATCTGTATAGCGTTTATAGTGAAATATCTCTGAAGATAAGTATATACAAACGATTTTAATGAATGAAACTCTCATTCATTTTTGAACTGCTATCTTTTCACTTTAGGTAATCTCCTTAAATTGACATTCACTTTAAGCTAGGTGCTGTATACAGATTTTATATTTACTATTTAACTAATAATAATAAAGCAAGATGTTTACTATTAAACATTTCAAATAACTATGCATCATTTTATAAATAACAATTATTTTACTACTTAATTTTCTCCCCTCTCATACTCAAGGTTATCCTTACACCTGCACAGATTTAAAAATTGCATGAAGACTTGTCTCTTCTGAATTATCCTGCCATGCAATTATATACTTTTAATATTCCCACATTATTTTATAATGTGACCCACAATCTTGAGCACAACTTTAAAGTGTGTCATTAATCAAGCAACAGATCCAAATTCCAATATTAAAATTAATCTATTAGTATAAAAAAAATCATGTATACTATGTAAATTTAAGTGAACTCTATTGATTGTATTTGCTATATTCACTTACTATTTTTTTTTATTATCACTATCAATCATTTCATGAGAATAAAATATTTGGCAGTATATATAACATCTGTATTAAACAATAGCATATAAAAAATAAAGCAGACAAGGTGATTTTGTTGTTATGTTTGGCAACAATATTTGTTCTTATAGATTTTATTACTGCTAAAATGATATTCTATACACACTATTAACATAACTGCTGTCTGCAGAAAACAGCATTGTACCATTCACACATCCTTGTGGATTATGCTTTTAACAATGCACATGTACCTGCTAATTCTAAATATCTTAAGAAATTGACTTTTAGCAGACCTCCAGCTTGCACCATCAATTAACTAGCCTATGTAAAACATTCTTATTAAACATAATGGTTAAACAACTCCTTCATTTTTCCAATGAAACCCCCTACATAACTGTTCTACATAATAATGAAATACTGTAGTGTTTTAGGTGACTGCTGTAGGTGGCATACAATAAATTAGACCTTGTGTATAACTTTTCTTTGAAAAGACGACTGACTACACAAATGAAATAGCTATATTAGAATAAGGCACCTTTTACTTTTTTATTCAGGCTATCTGAGAACTTTGACATTAAATTCTTTTATTACAATTCAAAAATGATATGAATTTGAAGCTACTAATGGAACGGTAAAGCAAGCCTTTCATTGGCTGAGTGCCATATTCTTAATGGCAGAGAGATTTTTTTTTTTTCAAAGCAAGAAATATAAATCTGTAAAAGGAGAAGTATGCTTTGTTCCTAATTATCAAAGAAGAATGCTGTATTTTAATAATGAAAAGCATAGTTTAATTCACAAGGGAAGTTACTTAAGATGGATATTAAACTAAAAAAAGATCGCTGTTCAAGCATGATAAAATATTGGATGTAAAAAGGTTAAGGTAGAGTTGTCTAAACTCATTTTAAACCTTCTGTTGATAAAGTGGATATGTTAAAACAATATTACTCCAATTGATGTAATCTAAGAGACTATAATAGGTTAGATATGGAAAATAATGATGGACAAATAAGTAATTATTTAGAAAAACCATCTTTAACTCACAGGTGACAATAAAATGCAATTTGTCAATTACTAAGCAATATATTTTATATTCCATCCTTGAAACCACATAAATCCACTGGCCAGATGGTTTTACAGGCAGATGTTATCAAATGTATTCTATTATTCTGGCCACTCAAAAGGTTTCTCTCTTAAAGGGACACTGTACACTTGATTTGTCTTTGCATAAATGTTAAGTATATCTATCTCAGCCATCTTAAAGGGACATTAAACACTTTGAGATGGTAATATAAAATGATAAATTGTATATAATAAAACAACTCTGCAATATACTTTCATTACTTATTTTTTCCTATTTGCCTGTAATTCCATTCTGAAATTGTGAGCTTTTCAGTTCCTGTTAGAAATGGAAGTGCAGAACACTGTTAAATCCAGCACAACCATTGGCTGCACACTCTAGTGACTAGGGATGGGCGAATGTTTCGCAACATTCGAAAAACGGCACAAATTTTAACACATTCGTTCGTTCGAATCGAATTTTGAATGTTTACATAACATTCTAACATTCGATTTTCGAATGTTCGGTTTCGAATTTTACGGTTACATTCGAAAATATTCGAATTCGAAAAATTCGAATTTAGATTGTAATAGTATTTCTAATGCTTTTTCTTTAAATGTAATATTCAAATTATGCAATATTCGAATTCGAAAAATTCTAATTTAGATTGTAATAGTATTTCTAATGCTTTTTCTTTAAATGTAATATTCGAATTATGCAATATTCGAATTTGAAAAATTCGAATTTAGATTGTAATAGTATTTCTAATGCTTTTTCTTTAAATGTAATATTCGAATTATGCAATACGTGTATTCGAATTCGAAAAATTCGAATTTAGATTGTAATAGTATTTCTAATGCTTTTTCTTTAAATGTAATATTCGAATTATGCAATATTCGAATTTGAAAAATTCGAATTTAGATTGTAATAGTATTTCTAATGCTTTTTCTTTAAATGTAATATTCGAATTATGCAATACGTGTATTCGAATTCGAAAAATTCGAATTTAGATTGTAATAGTATTTCTAATGCTTTTTCTTTAAATGTAATATTCGAATTATGCAATATTCGAATTCGAAAAATTTGAATTTAGATTGTAATAGTATTTCTAATGCTTTTTCTTTAAATGTAATATTCGAATTATGCAATATTCGAATTCGAAAAATTCGAATTTAGATTGTAATAGTATTTCTAATGCTTTTTCTTTAAATGTAATATTCGAATTATGCAATATTCGAATTAGAAAAATTCGAATTTAGATTGTAATAGTATTTCTAATGCTTTTTTCTTTAAATGTAATATTCGAATTATGCAATACGTGTATTCAAATTCGAAAAATTCGAATTTAGATTGTAATAGTATTTCTAATGCTTTTTCTTTAAATATAATATTCGAATTATGCAATATTCGAATTCGAAAAATTCGAATTTAGATTGTAATAGTATTTCTAATGCTTTTTCTTTAAATGTAATATTCGAATTATGCAATACGTGCATTCGAATTCGAAAAATTCGAATTTAGATTGTAATAGTATTTCTAATGCTTTTTCTTTAAATGTAATATTCGAATTATGCAATACGTGTATTCGAATTCGAAAAATTCTAATTTAGATTGTAATAGTACTTCTAATGCTTTTAAATGTAATATTTGAATTATGCAATACGTGCATTCTAATTCGAAAAATTCGAATTTAGATTGTAATAGTATTTCTAATGCTTTTTCTTTAAATGTAATATTCGAATTATGCAATACGTGTATTCGAATTCGAAAAATTCGAATTTAGATTGTAATAGTATTTCTAATGCTTTTAAATGTAATATTCGAATTATGCAATATTCGAATTCGAAAAATTCGAATTTATATTTGAATTCGAAAAATTCGAATTTATATTCGAATTCGAAAAATTCGAATTTATATTCGAATTTGAAAAATTCGAATTTCGAATGTAGACATTCAATATCATTATAAACATTCGAATTCGAAAGTGACATTCGAAAACTGTAAATAACATTTGATTTTCAAATTTTTAAGAATATTCGTTCTTATCAACATTCGAATTTAGAATTCGAATTTCGGTAATAACATTCGTTCTACATTCGAAATTCGAAAATTTGCACATTCGCCCATCCCTACTAGTGACCTATGTATAACTGTCCCTAATTGGCCACAGCAGAGAAGGTAACACAAGTTACAACATGGCAGCTCCCAGTGTTTTATAGATACTAACACTTTACACTTATTTTGTCACTTTTTAAACAACTAATGAAACTTTAAAAAATACATCTACATGTTAGTCATGGACTAATCTTTTCATTTAATGCATCATTCTATCTAGCATGTATTTAGTGTTTAATGTCCCTTTAAATTGAAGAGACAACATTTTGTCTTTCTCATGAACCTTAATACCTTGGAATTACTAATAAAAAATAATATTCATTCAATAAATTCTTACCTGACAACAAATATATTTTATAAAAAACAAACCGACTAATATTTGAGAATATATTTAGCTTTAACACAAAAAGGCATTTTATTCTAACTATGATGAGAAACTAAAACATTACACTGCAGAATTTGGGTTTATGGCATACTTATAAAGATATTACATAGGATTCTTTATTTATTATAGACTGTAACATTTTCCTTAACTAAAAAACTGTTATAAATCTGATGCAAAAAAAAATAAAAATATTTGTGGAATGCAGATAAATTGAGAACAGCTGAAAGCTGTTCTGCAGAAGTTTCTACAATAAAAAAAAACTTCTACAGAGGTATAATTAATTGGTATGCTAATAGTATAAATAAAGCATTGGTAGATTTAGAGAAGAGGCTGATTTCTGCACTGCATGTAGGCAACTTATAGACAAAGAACTACTTTAAATTGAAAAGTTTCCAATCATAAAATAGACTTAAAATGATAGACCAAATATTAATAGAAACCCTTTTCTTTTCTACCAAGTATGCTTCTTTAATGCCATTTATTACATATTTTTTGTCTCTTTTTTTTGGCTGAAAAAGCTACTTTTTGATTCAGGGCACTAAAAATATTGCATTTCTCCTGTGGGACTGACAAATTCTCAATAATCACAATCTATTTTCGAGTCACTTTTTAATACTTTTATTTAAAGCAGTCAAAATGGCTGCTGAAAAATAACCAACATAAGCCAATTGTTTCCAAAAAACTCTCAGTTTTTTGTTCAGCATTAGTTACTGTATGAGAGCAGAAGATAATTTATAGATATGTGCATGGCGAAAAAATTCGGTTCGGTTCGGATCGATTCGGAATTTTTCAAATTTTGGTTCGGATCGATTAGAATTCGGAAAATTTTGAATCGATTCGGTTCGGAATCATTTCAGATTCATTCGGATTCGAAGGAATTCGGAATTTCGGTAAGTGTTAGGTGGGATTAGACTAGTATTATATACTGTATATTAGGTGTAACCCATAGCAGAGTGATATAACCTAATATACTTTACAATACTAGTGTAATCCATGGCCATCCGAATTTACAGAATAAATCCGAACTAATTCGGATTTATTCGGTAAATTCGGCAGTATTTTAATTCGGAAATTCGGTTCGATCCGAATCTCCGAATTTGATGAATTTTCCGAATTTCCGAATCGATCCGAAACGAATTGCACATATCTAATAATTTACACTGATTTCATTAATGGCTTTTGGCTTGCAGTATGCAGACGTTAATGGACTTAATTTGTTTGCTCCCTTTCCTAGCCATTTCACATCTGAACTTTTAAAACTACAAAATTATTTTTTATGAAGATGATCCTTATGCTTATGATGATACTTCTTTTTTATCTCAAAGTCTGCTTCATTATGTATATTAAATAGCTATTTATTCCATCTCTGGATGTTATTTCTTGTGTATAAATTGGTTATTTTAAGTTTAATAACGCCTATTTATGTACTTCAAATAAATATAAAACTTTCATTTTTTTCTGTTTGGCAAGAAATTATCAATTTCATTTTTTTCAATATCACGTCATCTATATGTACTTAACTAAGTATATATTTTCCACATTTACTCACAGCTTTTTCTGGCTCTCATTTATAGAGCATTATTGTATGTATTGGACAAATATTTGTGTGGCTTTCATTTATTCTAATTTTCTACACATTGAGATTGCATTGCTTTTGTTAATGTTTTTCTAGGCTGGCAAGAGGCTATCAAAATGGCTACTGAAAAAGACAACATAATCCAATAGTTTGCAAAACTGTCAGTTTTTTGTTTAGCACTCACCACAGTATGGCAGCAGAAGATAATTTATAATATTATAAAAATAAAAAAGTCTGTCTGAACGAATAATATGATCTGTTATGAAAAATCTTACAAGACCATCATATTTATTGTTTATATGTCATTGAAACAATAATGTAAGAAATAGAATATATTCGGGTATGATATGTTTTCATGACTTACTATTAAGGAATAGAGAGATTAATTAAGATTCATACATTGTTCTTACCTCTTCATCCTTCTTTCTTTCCTGTTCCTCATGTACTTTGCTACACAAGCACATTATCCTTCATCATTCTTGAGTTCCTTCCTTGAGTTCCAATGACTCACTCTTTGGAAACATTATTCTAAAGCAGTGCTTCTCAGCTCCAGCCCTCAAATACCTCTTACAGGCCATATTTTGATGATATCTTAACTAGCACTCAAGTGAAATAATCAGCTTATGGGTGAGAGCAGGTTAGTAACTATGGTAACTTAACAGCTGATTATTTTACATGTGCTTTAGTTCAGATATCTTACAAATCTCACCTGTTAGGGGTACCTGAGAACTAGAATTGAGAAAGACTGTGCTAAAGCACAATAGTATGAGATCATTGAAAGAGTGTTATTTACAAGACAGTCATGTACTTCTATAGAGGATACCAGGATACTTAATGACATCTAGAGACCTATTATATTTTCCCACTAATTAATACTAGCCACATTTTGTCTCCCTGTATCAAATAAAGGTGGTTTCAATGCATATTATTATGACTTAGTACGTTTTGGCTGCTACCCAATGCCCACAGATGCACCACCCATCCTCTAGGCAAATTGTCTCTTATATATTCCTGGTCATAAGATATAGTAATTAGGTTATTAAATCAGATAATAGTTATGCTGCATTAAGTTATTTCCTTTTTAAAATCTACACAGTTACTTTACTTACTTACAAAAACAATTTGCTTTGAAATATGCAGCCAACGCTTCCTTTACTATTCATGAATAAGTATTTCCACAGATCATCACTTATTCACCGTATTTTATTTCCTATGAGTAGGAGGCCTTCAGGTTTTCCAATCCCTGGAAAATAGAAGCAGGTTATTCCAATAGTTGTTCAAATATTTTTGGGTAGAACAATGGAAGGAAAAAGATGGAATTGAATATTCTTCTTTAGATCAAATTACATTTCTATGAAATATTGAAATAAAGTTTAATGCTTGTATCCCTAACTTTCTGATTTGATATTTAATGCACAAAATATAATAAACAGAATTCTTCTTATAGTGTAGTTGTTAGCTACTTTGCTCTCCACATCCCAGACTGTAGGCTCATTGTTCCATTTGTCACTAAAATGCGTGGTTTCTAAACTAAAGTCCTACATAAAAGAAGGTAAATTTAAATTTCAGCAGAAGTTTTAAGAACAAGTTTTAGAATCAGCTTCATCTCTGCTCTGGATATGCATACAGTTGGTATTGGGATAGGCTAAATATTTAATGATGCAACAAGCTTGTTGCTCTGTTTTCCCAAAGGTTGTTGGTTATGTGGTCTTGTATAAATAGTTCAAGCCTTTAATCTAATTTTAAACCTCAAAATTGTATACTTTTCATATTGATGAGGTGCTTTCAGAATGAATTGTTTCTTAAACTGATTACACACTGCAGAATTGGCATTACTGGCTGAATTACATGTTACCGGCTATAGCTCTGTATTTTTTATGCTCTTGAAAAGACAGTGATACCTGTTGAAACGTGTTGAGCAATTTTATGGATGAACATTTTATTAGTAAACTTTCATCTAGATTACAAGTTTTGCACTAAACAGGGTGCGAAACGAACATCAAAAACGTTGCGTTATTTCACCCTCATAGCGCTGCCATTATGAGTTACTGAAAAGCCTCCTTGTTCGTGTGATATGGTGGCGTTAAGCTCTATACCGCACAAAAGCCAAGGGCTACTTTGGCGTGCTCATGCACGCTTTTCCCCATAGACATCAATGGGGAGATAGTGTTAGAAAAAAAAAACAAAAAACAACATTAAACTATAAATTAACCTAACCTTACTATTCTAATAAAATAAAAATA
Organism: Bombina bombina; assembly: GCF_027579735.1. Taxonomy (NCBI): domain Eukaryota; kingdom Metazoa; phylum Chordata; class Amphibia; order Anura; family Bombinatoridae; genus Bombina; species Bombina bombina. Next base: position 579,860,758 of record NC_069504.1, read on the forward strand.
CTACCAATAAAAAAAATCTTAATTACAAATTTAAAAAAACTAACACTACGAGAAAAATAAAAAAATCTAAAATTACAAAAAATAATAAACACTAAATTATCAAAAATAAAAACAATTACACCTAATCTAATAGCCCTATAAAAATAACCCCCCCAAAATAAAAACACCCCCTAGCCTACAATAAACTACCAATAGCCCTTAAAAGGGCCTTTTGTAGGGCATTGCCCTAAGTTAAACAGCTCTTTTACCTGTAAAAAAAATACAAAGTCCCCCCCAACAGTAAAACCCACCACCCAACCAACCCCCCAAAATAAAAAAACTAACTCCAAAAAAAACCTAAGCTACCCATTGCCCCTAAAGGGGAATTTGTATGGGCATTGCCCTTAAAAGGGCATTTAGCTCTTTTTCAAAAGTCTAAAGCCTAATCTGAACCCCCCCCCAAAAAAAAAAAAACCAAAAAAACTAACACTAACCCCAGAATATCGACTCACGGTCGCTGAAGTCCGGACATCCAAGTGGCAACATCTTCATCCATCGTGGGGGCTTCTTCTATCTTTATCACGGCAGAGCAGAGCGGAGCGGCGAAGACATCCAGTGCGGAGCGTCCTCTTCATACGGTCCCTGCCATACACTGAAGCTTCAATGCAAGGTAGCCATTTCAAAATGGCGTACCTTGCATTCCTATTGACTGATTTGATTCTTCAAATTCAAATCAGCCAATAGGATGAGAGCTTCTAAAATCCTATTGGCTGTTCAAAACAGCCAATAGGATAAGAGCTACTGAAATCCTATTGGCTAATTTGAACAGCCCATAGGATTTTAGCAGCTATCATCCTATTGGCTGTTTTGAACAGCCAAAATGATTTTAGAAGCTCTCATCCAATTGACTGATTTAAATTTGAAGAATCAAATCAGCCAATAGGAATGCAAGGTACACCATTTTGAAATGGCTACCTTGCATTGAAGCTTCAGTGTACGGCGGGAACTGTATGAAGAGGATGATCCACGCTGGATGTCTTTGCTGCTCCATGCCGCTGGGATGAAGATAGAAGACGCCCCCATGATGGATGAAGATGTTGCCGCATGGATGAAGACTTCTCACCACCTGGATGTCCGGACTTCAGCAACCGTGAGTAAATATTCTGGGGTTAGGATTTTTATTTTTTGGGGTGTTTTTTTCAGGGTTTGGGCTTTTGAAAAAGAGCTAAATGCCCTTTTAAAGGCAATAAAAAAGAGCTGAATGCCCTTTTAGGGGCAATGGGTAGCTTAGGTTTTTTTTTAGAGTTATTTTTTTATTTTGGGGGGTTGCTTGGGTGGTGGGTTTTAGTGTTGGGGGGACTTAGTTTTTTTTTACAGGTAAAAGAGCTGTTTAACTATTGGTAGTTTTTTTTCCGGGTTAGTGTTTGGCTTTTGAAAAAGAGCTAAATGCCCTTTTAAGGGCAATGAAAAAGAGCTGAATGCCCTTTTAAGGGCAATGTCCATACAAATTCCCCTTTAGGGGCAATGGGTAGCTTAGTTTTTTTTAGAGTTAGGTTTTTTTTATTTTGGGGGGTTGGTTGGGCGGTGGGTTTTACTTTTGGGGGGACTTTGTATTTTTTTACAGGTAAAAGAGTTTTTTAATTTAGGGCAATGCACAAAAATTTTTGTTTTGTTTATTGTAGGCTAGGGGATGTTTTTATTTTGGGGGTGGTTTTTTTTTTAATAGGGCTATTAGATTAGGTGTAATTGTTTTTATTTTTGATAATTTTGTTTATTATTTTTTGTAAGCTTAGTGTTTTTTTTATTTTTCGTAATTTAGTGTTTATTTTTTTTAAATTTGTAATTTAGATTTTTTAATTGGTAGTATTTTTATTTTATTAGAAGTAAGGTTAGGTTAATTTATACTTTAATGTTAGGTTTATTTTTATTTCACAGGTAAAGTTTTATTTATTTAAATATATTTGTATTGTAATAGTAATTTAAAATTAGGGGGTGTTAGGTTTAGGGGTTAGTAGTTTAATATAGTGTTTTGCGATGTGGGGGGCTGGCAGTTTAGGGGTTAATAGGTTTATTTAGTGGTGATGTGGGAGGCCGGAGGTTTAGGGGTTAATAGGTTTATTTAGTTGCAGAGATGTGGGAGGCCGGAGGTTTAGGGGTTAATAAATTTAGGATAGTGTCGGCAATGTCGGGGAGCGGTGGAATAGGGGTTAATAGCTTTTTTATAGTGGCTGTGATGTCGGGGTGCGGCGTAATAGGGGTTAATAATTTTCATTAGTGATGATGTCGGGAGCGGCAGATTAGGGGTTAATACATTTATTTAATAGTCCCGATGTGGGTGACAGATTAGGGGTTAATAGGTTTAATATAGTGTTTGCGATGCGGGAGGGTAGCAGTTTCGGGGTTAATAGTGTAGTTTATGGGTGTGTACTTTGTACTTGTGTACTTTGTAACAGTTTAGTTATGAGTTTTGTGAAACATTTTTGTTGTGCAAAACTCATAACTACTGCTGTAACACAAGCTTTTTAGACTCACCGCACAACCTGTAATACCGGCGCTATGAAAATCCCAGGCATTTGAGTGCGGAATGGACGTTACGTTATAGGCTAAAATGCTTGCAGTATATTTATTCCGACATGACGCGCAATAGCTGCGTTACTGCCATTTCACTGAAATTGCCATTTTTTCAGCGTTAAAAGCCGTAACGCAAAACTCGTAATCCACCTGTTTGTTTTTAATGGAACAGAATTTTGAAGCTGTATTTCTTCATTAAAAATCCGAAGATTCATTTTATAGTTCTGTCTGTGAGTATATTCCTTTTAGTAGCTACTATCACTTGGTGCATTCTACACCATTTGTGAATCTTTCTTGTTTAAGGCAAGCAGTGAGGTGAACATTTGAGAGTCTTAGGAGTTGCTGGCGCCAATGTTCCCATACAACAGGTCTATATACAGCTAGAGAGAGGCTGAGGTTGGCTGCGACATCTATCCTAAGGGAAGTTACTTTTAACACTAATTATAACCTTTTCCGTTTTGCAATATCATATTAGTAGTTTAAAAACCTCCACTGCAAACTCTTTTTCCCTAGAAAAGCTCTCAAAAAGAACAGTATTAATTGTCTGGTTTTAAAATAAAAACTGGGAGATCTAACTTAGATTAACCTTTTCACACATAGCTCTCTTCTCTCACCCTTTCAGTGGCGAGATAAGCAATTCTAAGAATTTTGCTGCAAGTAGTGTAAAAGTTAGCATGCATATAGATTATTTGAACTATCACAAAACCAAAGTCATTTTTATATTTACTGAATGCACATTGGGTTGTGTAAATATGTCTTGAAATCATTCCCCCTCCACACTGCTGAGATCTGCATTCACTGGCAATGTGCTCTGAATTTTTATAAAATTTTGCTCAGTGGGAGGTATTTGTGAGACTGGCGAGACTGAAATGAGCATTTCTCTGTGTACCTGGCGATCTTTAGTTGTCGGGCTTTAAGAGAGCAACTTCTATGAAGAGTACAAGAGTATACATTTCCTGATAGCTTTTTTATAACAGTTTAACTTGACAATTTTAAAAGCCAAATAAAAAAAATCAAATCTAATAATAATAATACTTTTGCCATATGTAAAAACTGCTTTTTATTTTACATTTAATGTCCATTTAAAATTTTGTTCCATTAATTAAACTTGAAATCTTTATTTTGGCTTAAGAAGTTGGGGAAATGGTATAAGAAAATGTATTTTATATCTACAAAGACACTAAAATTGATATGGTTATGGATAATATGTATTTATAACTGTTGGTATGTGTTTATAATAAACTTTGTGAGACCAGAACATTGTTTAGCTTGAAAGGTATATCATGGTCTCAAAGTCCTCTGCGACTGTCATAGCAAGTGAATAGTTTTGGGAAGTCCCTTTAGCAACAACCCTGTTGCTAACGAGAGGTTAGAAACACTGACAATGGTGATGAGAAAAAGATGAGGAAAAAACAAAGAAAGAGAGAGAAACAAGGGTAAAGAGTGACAAACATAGTGCTAGAGAGAAGTTGATAAGCTTATGAGTCACAGGGGCCAATTTACCAAGCTCCAGATGGAGCTTGAGGGCCCATGTTTCTGGCGAGCCTGCAGGCTCGCCAGAAACAGCAGTAATGAAGCAGCAGTCTAAAGACCGCTGCTCCATAACCCTGTACGCCTGCTCTGAGCAGGCGGACAGACATCGCCAAAAATCAACCCGATTGAGTACGATCGGGTTGATTGACACCTCCCTGCAGGCGGCCGATTGGCTGCGAATCTGCAGGGGTGCGGCGTTGTACCAGCAGCTCACAAGAGCTGCTGGTGCAATGCTGAATACGGAGAGCGTATTGCTCTCCGCATTCAGCGAGGTCCGCCAGACCTTTGATAAATATCCCTCCCAGAGAGAAGAAATCTCCACTCTCTAAAATGTTTGCCTTGGTTGGGAAATGTCAATAATAATTTAATCAAGAAACACACCATACTAATCCATATATAAGGCATTTAGTAAGATACCTGCATTATCTGCTTGGCCTACATTAAAGGGTTAGAAAGGTCAAAAATTAAATAAGAATGGGTTTGCTTCAATTTGAAATATTAGCATTTTTGCAATATACTTCCATTAGCAAAAATGTTTCTAGTAAAAGTTCTTAGTGTTTACTGCAGCATACGTGCATATCCTGTGAAGGCCCGTGCACCAGTATTCAAACACCAAGCATGCTCAGAGAGCTGGTGGTGGTGTGTATTTCTCCTGAAGATGTAATTTGTGTCATGCAAGCAACTGCTGACTCGCTGAGCAAGCATGGTGTTTGGATACAAGTGCACAGGCCCTCAAAGGATATGTGCGTATGCCGCAGAAAAACACTAATAACTTTTATTAGAAGCATTTTTGCTAATGGAAGTAAACTGCAGAAATGCTTATATTGCAAATTGAAGTTCCCCCATTCACCCATTGTTGACCTTTCTATCCCTTTAAACTAGAATTAACTGTAATGAACTGATCAAATTATATAAATGACAACCATTTGTCCCTTACTTTGTGAGAATCTATCACTAGAATATTATTTTCTAAACATAGCTCATCATTTAGAATCATCATTTAGAATGGTACAATTTTGAATATATAGAACCCAGACTGGATTTCTTCATACCATGTTGTACACTAAGTCCAAAGTCTGCTATTTTAATATGTAGGCTACAAAAAGGCAAAAATAAAACAACCAAGAAATATTATACTGGGGTAATGCAAAACATTTGACCATCTTGCTGACTGGCAAAAAAAAAAAAACACTCAGACTTTTAGATACATT